>NC_056743.1:1385718929-1385821429 GCF_019279795.1 Protopterus annectens
TATGTGTGTGTGTGTGTGTGTGTGTGTGTGTGTGTGTGTGCGTAGATATACAGAGATATGCAGCTATGATAGGAAACAGCACACAGGAATGACATATGTTCACAGGCTATGCCAATGGAAGTGAAGAGCCCAGGCAAGAAACATGACACACGCAGAATGCTCTCCCCCAAGCCACATCCGGACACGGGAAATATTCATGCAATCAATATAAAGTGTCCACTGCTCCCCAGACCACAAGCAGGATATAACCGGGGGGGTACACAGTGCACCCGTGGATTCTAATCATGAAACACAGATTGGAGTGTAATTTGCGGGACAACCCAAAAATTGGCCAAACCATACTAAGGTGATAGACCATCCATTTTGTCCGCTGTGTGTACAGACTCAGAATACAGGGGTGGGTAACCCTGATGACCCATGGGCCGAGACAATTGTATGAAATGGGTCCCATGAAGTGGAGAGTGGGCAGCGTGTAGTGGTGCATCCAGAACTGACCAGGTCCCAGAGTAAGGATAGGTGCTGTTGTGGAGGCGAGGGTGAGTGAACTATGGATAGCTACCTATGAG
This sequence comes from Protopterus annectens, assembly GCF_019279795.1. Classification (NCBI taxonomy): domain Eukaryota; kingdom Metazoa; phylum Chordata; order Ceratodontiformes; family Protopteridae; genus Protopterus; species Protopterus annectens. Next base: position 1,385,719,496 of record NC_056743.1, read on the forward strand.
CCTAGGTGTGCAGGTGTTGGCTGATGTTGGCCAATATGGACAGCCCTAGGGATGCAAGTGAATGTGTTCATTGGGCAGAGATGTTGCACTACCAGCAGCCACACCACTGCGAGACCCACTAAAGCAAAGTGTAATCTACATGGCAAGGAACGAAATAACCAGATGTAGACGTATATATGTAGAGCTATGTGTGTGTGTATATCTACGCATAGCGACATAGAGATATGCCTCTCTCTCACCGTAGCACAAATGTATACATACAGAGAAAGAATACAGATACATATCTACATATAAATATATACATATGCAGACAACCATAGACCCATATGTCATTATATTTTATATATATATATATATATATATATATATATATATATATATATATATATATATATATATATATATATATATATATATATATATATATATGTATATATATATATATATATATATATATATATATATATATACAACAACATATAAATATACATGTATGCATACATATGCAGATATATGTATATATATTAATGTAAATATATATATATATATATATATATATATATATATATATATATATATATATATATATATGTTACAGTAAATATACACATGTATATAGCTAGGATATGATACAGCAGTTACGAGTAACATATGTTCACAGGCCATGCATATGGTGGTGGGAGGTCCAATAAACAAACGTGTAACATGTAGCATCACCCCCCACCCCCCCACCCCCAACTAGGCTGGTGAGACATACAGTTACACAATAAAGGTAAACACACCACTGCTTCCCGGACCACCGGCAGGAAACTACCAGTTGCAGAGACCTGCAGGTTGTGCAAGCCTGATAACACATGGGTCAACACATCGTACGACATGTGTCCTGACACGGGGAGAGTGGGCAGTGTGTAGTGGTGTGTTTATACCCCACCTGCACCCACAGTAAGGATGAGTGCTGTAGAGGAGTGGCAGGTGGGGGAACTATGGGTATGCAATTATGGGCCTAGGCATGCAGGTGTTGGCTGGCAGAGCCGTATTAGGACTGCCCCGTGGATGTAATAATGTAAGTAATATTCCGATGTGGACATAGCTGATGCCCATACCTCCCAACCCCTAAGAGCACATCCACTGGATAGTCCGTAAACCATTGGGAGGACACATAGGGACCATACCATTGAACTGTCCCTGATTACGACTCAGAATCTAACTTTGTCACACCTAAATCCTCCTAGAACTAGTGATATTAGGAGGAAAGGTGGTGGATTGCACATAATGAATAACGATAACAAGTAAGAGTCATAAACAGCATGTACCTCAGGCAATGTGCATGAATACATATGCTCTGGGTCTGTCACTGTGTCAGGTTAATAGCACCAACATTTTAAATGTGTCCCTGATGTTGTTATGCAGTGTCCCTGATTCAGTCTTCATTTTTCCCCATTCATATGAGAGGTCTTATAGGGACAAAAAGTACATATTCCGCTGACTACCTTAGACAGATGATAGTATAATAGGTATGCGGTAGCATGACTTGGCTGATAGATGTGGGTCCCAAAACTCAATTACTTGTCTGTATTGAAGAGTCTCGGTTCCCATGTATCAGCCAGATGGGTGCAGATTGTAATAGTACACACAAATAATATGAATAAAAGACTGGACAGGCCACCATTTCCGTACAGTCGAATGGCATGCCGTCGCCTAATAGGCAGCCATTCCCAATACTGTAGGCATGTAATCTGATGTAATAGGACTCACAAGGTAATATCGTGGTCCTCACTTCCACCCAGGGGTGTGAGTTTCAGATGCAAGCACCAATGTCGGTGCATTTGCAAGTGCGGGAGCGAGCGGGTGTAAGCTTGTTTGGCTACCAGTATGAGAGTATTGCACTGGTAAAGCAATGTAGAGGCTATCTGAGTGTAAGAAGCTGTAACCAGAGGTTAGCATTGCTTAACACCATGCAAACCCACGCACATCGACTCACAACTGCTTTAATGTGCCTTAATCCCTCCGTATCCAATGGCCTTGTTCTGCCTTGCAACAAAATAAATGGCCTCTGCAAGGCTCAGAACCAGGACCCTGCACACACACAGTTAATGTGATTTACCAATATGGCATAGCAGATATACAGACATCGGACATTACCACAAACATATCATACAACGCAGTCATTCAACAGTATAAGAATGTATCCCATCATGTAGATGTATATGTGAGTGTTTATGTCCAGCATATAGGTACATACATATATAGAGATATATCAGGAACATACCATGTGGCAACAAAGCATTACAAATGAATGAAAAGGAAAACACCAGCGATGCCTGTATTATGTAGTGGTGTTGTCCTATGTAATATCAAGACTCTCTCAGACAGACATGTATCATTCATACGCACAAACAGTTGTACATTGGCATATACATCACTCTATGCATGTAATGTACAATAACACAACAGTACCTGTCCAATCATTATGTGACAACAATACTCTTGCAAGGTGCTGTGTGCAACATCATCATCATGATAAAGGTAAATGGGGTAACCATAGAGGGACCGATAGTGTTGTGTGTACAATGGGGTCATCCGCATCATGTGTACCTGGACCATTTATGAGTGATGTGCATACCAGGATCGTGCGCCTGAGGGACAGGGGTGAGGATAACAGCAGTATGTTGTGATGATTATTACAAGGGTTACATGTGTCCAGTGGGCACGTGTGTGAAATGAACAGCTATGTATAGGGCAGATGTTGTCCTGGGAAGTGATTGGCCTTATGTTTCCATAGGGTGAGAGTGGGATGTGGGGGGAGGAGAGTGGGTATGCCCGTGGATGATAGGTAGGGTAGGATCACAGATAAGACAGCATACAGGGTCAGTATATGACACATGTGGGGGGATACACCTCAGATGGGGATGGGTGTTCAGCATTCACAAGCCCATGGGAACAGTGGGACGGAGGTCCCCAGCCATGGCAGCTGCCACTGCACCAAAACAGCTGCAAAGGAGGCAGTGCTGGGGGCTGTCCAGGAGGGGCAGCCTCACCCTGTAAATGTGACACTCCGCCATTGAGCTTGCATAACTGGCTTTAGAACCCCTTAGTTAGCCCCCAACACACCACATCCAGGACCGCGCAACAGCAGACATGTTCCTGTCTGGCCCTGCTCCCAGAGGGAACATGCCCCATCCTCAGTGGTGGTACCACCAGAGAGTGGTGCAGAGCCAACAGAGGCTGAGGTCCAAGGCTGGGTCCCAGATGTGCTGGTGCCCAGTGCCATGGTCAGCTGAAGTGGGACAGGAGGTTATGCCGGGACCTCCCAACCCATACAGCCTATGGTGTTGCAGTTTAAACTCAGATATGGCTTAGTAATAGACAACAGCATTCAGGATTACCTACAGCAGTATCACCATCAACTCAACACAACAGATGGTATACATTTGCAGAGGGAGCACAACACATGTATATATACTACATGGCATCTGTACAATGTGTAGTAGACGTGTGACTGCAGCTTTGAACAGTTGCTCATTATTGGCTTGTCACTGGAAACCCCAGACAGTGTCTGTCATATACCATGGTTTTATGTGACATATGTCCAGTCAGGGATGCGATGGCAGTAACACATCCCTATCATCATGTACTACCTGCAGTCCTCACACTATGCTCCTGCTGTGCACAGATGTGTGTTCAGTGTGTAACACAGGAAACAAATGGTTCCACACACTGACCAGTCCACAGATGGCCCTACAGATGGGGGTCCCTCATGAACAGAGCACTGTCAAGTCTGTTTTAAAACATGCAGAATAGCCATTATCACACACAACATGTTAAACAGGTAGTAGTCTCAATGCAGCATAGCTACACTTACATGCTGTAGTCATGTGTGGCACATCACCCTCCTGTCTTTAAGCTATTTACCACTGTGTATTATGTTTGAGGAACATCCAGATATCATCTGTGATGCTGTTTCAAAACACCACATCCAGGTACCACTCACAGAGACTGTCATGGCCAAACACCAACATGATGTTCCTAGATAATGTACTGTGTTTATCATGCGAATGGCTATGGGAACACCATCACAGCTGTTCCACATGCAATCAGCTAGAGGAGGACTGCAACAGGTGCAGAGGCCATCACCTGATCATGTCCATCACTTACAATACACATGCTGCTGATGAGCAGGTGTACACCTTCACAGCCACCAGAGAGTGGGTGGGAGGGACAAAGTACACCAGAAAAGGGCTTGGAGACTAAACCCTAAGCATCATCTGCCACATGCCTACCAGTACAGGGGTCAAACCCCTGACTGACTAGTCATTACTATTACATGTGCATGAAGTTACTACATGTGCCACAAAGCCGACATGTTGCTGTACTGTAAGAACATATATGTGTGTAGGTGAGAGACATCTGCAACAGAGATATAGTAGACATGCATTAGGTGTAGCACACATGGCTGTCCATGTGAACGGATGCCATTGCCACCACAACTGCACTCTCTAATGGACTTGCATTGACACTGTTTGCCATGGCCACATATACACACCCTAACTACTTAGTTTGCCACACTGCAGTAATGCACAGGACTACATGCACCACAGGGGATATCTGGGGGTTCTATGGGCTAGGGCATGTGAAAGTGTTTGACATCTGTTAGTATGCCAACAATGGTTATACTAGGAGTGACTGTGGTTGGGAGTATCATAACCCACACGCAGACAGAATGTGCCAGTACTGACATGCATGCATGCATTGCCTCATGGGTGTGTAGTGGTTGGCTGTGCAAGATGACTGTACAAGGCTGTGTGAGGGGTAATCCTTGGCATCGCGCCACCCGACTATGGTTTGCAGTGTGGTACAGGGGTGTAATGTCTGCAATGTCCCACACAGATGGGTACTGCATGATCTGCCCTGCCATCCTGGTTACCATTGTGTATGGCCATAGCTTTGCAATGCATGCCATGTCTGTGTTTGTTAATCCTTCACATGGACATTGCCTGGGATGTGCATGTCCCACAATACTGTACAGTGACATGTACAGGTGTACCTGGTTTGGCAGGCACATGTTGTGCACACAGACTGTTATCCCCCGATTTTCCAATACTGGCCTGGTGTGGCAAAACCTGCTTATAATCAGCAGGTTGACCCTGCACCTGTATTGATAGCATGATACAGGTATTCCCTGGAGTCATTGCATTGGTCCATACAGGGCACATGTGTACGGCATTGTATGCCCTCTGTGGATCACATTTGATGTCACCACATATGTTGCAGGAATCCAGTGGGGAACATAGTGAAGGCACATTGTCTGCAATTATGTGCCTATTGTACCACTGTACAGGGTGCCATGTCCTCTGCAGCCCACTGCAATCACACCATGCCTACTATCTGTCATCAATGTTCATGGTACTAGCAACATAGCGGGCTATCCTAGGCAAGTGTGTTTGTGTATGACACATGGGTGCAGGAAATATACCGGGTTCTAGTAGGGTTGCATACTTTGTTCACCAGGCCTTTTGCCAGATGTAGGGGTATGGCTTGCCAACACAGTCCCATGGCTGACTGACATCTGTACTCCTCGTGAGGTGGCCAATGTGTTATAAGACGGACACCATATAGGAAAACTGCAAAATCCGCTCCCCAACATGTCCAGTGGTTAGACACTCACAGCCACCTCCACACAGGCTCTGACAGACAAACACACACACTTGCCATGTTCTGTATTTGAACCCCTACCTCCAGTATCACACTGCAGCAATACTCATTTAGGGCATGTGCTATTGTGAATACTGGGTTACAGCACTCCTACAGGTGTATATCTAGGTGGGTGACAACAACAGGATCGACAAAGGTGGTTATGTGATTTGTACAGAGAGTGCATACACTACAAAGCATTGCACTTGTCTCACACAGACGGACACACACACACACACAGTTGGCAAGTCTGGGATTAGAACACCAATCTAACTACCTTATCACACTACAGCATTATGCACTTACAGAATGCGCTACCGAGAGTACTGGGTCACACCACTCCCAGAGGTGTATTTCTAGGTGGGTGACATCATCAGCCTTGCCAAAGTTGGGTATAGGAATTGTATGGAGTGTGAGCAGTCTAAAAGCATTATTCTGTCCTCAGGTAGGCAGAGACACACACACACACACACACACACATAGTTGGCAAGTCTGGGATTAGAACACCAACCTAACTACTTTATCACACTACAGCGTTACGCAGTTACAGAACACGCTACCGAGATTACTGGTTCACAGCACTCCCATAGGTGTATTTCTAGGTGGGTGACATCATCAGCCTTGCTAAAGTTGGGTATAGGAATTGTATGGAGTGTGAGCAGTCTAAAAGCATTATTCTGTCCTCAGGCAGACGGAGACACACACACACACACACACACACACACACACACACACACACACACACACACACACACACACACACACAGTTGGCAAGTCTGGGATTAGGACACTGACCTAATTACCTTATCACACTACAGCATTACACAGTTATAGAACATGCTACCGAGATTACTGGGCCACTGCACTCCCAGAGGTATATTTCTAGGTGGGTGACATCATCAGCCTTGCCAAAGTTGGGTATAGGAATTGTATGGAGTGTGAGCAGTCTAAAAGCATTATTCTGTCCTCAGGCAGACAGACAGACACACACACACACACACACACACACACACACACACACACACACACACACACACACACACACCAATGGTGGGATCAGAACACCTGCCTATCTACAGATCACTATTACAATACTACATAGTTACAAGTCACGCCACAGAGACTACACATTTCAAGGTCATTATGACCTTCTAGGAATGTGGACATCAACAGGGATGCTGGCAGTTAAGATGTACATACCTGTGAACCTGTGTGTTTAAAGTAGGAATCCATCCTGAACTGAAGTATGCCCATCTGTGGAATGGACGACTACTATCACTACAAAGGCCATGCCCATACACATAGAGGCACATAACCAACACAAGCTGTCACTGGGTATGCTCACACACTTAGTAGCACAGGGCTGTTCGGAATGCACTATGTCTCCATCTATACAAGGTTATACTGGGCATGCTCATACACTTAGTAGCACAGGGCTGTTTGGGATGCACTCTGATTCTAAACACGGAAGGCCACAGTGGCCATGCTATTACAGTTAGACGTAAAGAACACATTGTAATGGACTCTGGTGTTAGTAATTTTTATTGTTAGCAGGAACGCTGCACTATATATATATCTGACACTGGTCTTACACACATTGTCTGCTGCTGTCCGTCACCTTAGATGTACCATTGTATACCAAGCACAATACTACCACTCACAGTGATGTCTTGCTAGGAGTGGCAACTGCTTGACCAACACAATGAGCCAGTGTTCTGCTGTAATTACGAGGTTGTCCAGTGTTTGTCATTCTGGGATGACATGACTGAAAGTAGACAGGCCTTTGTCACATATCACATGCATCCATGATTCAAGGGAGTTGGGATAATACCTAGGTTGCATTCGTCCATACAGTACCATCCCAAGTCAAATGTCTTAAACACAGGTTAACACCCTGACACCTAGAGGACAATTGCATTGTATGCTTATGCTAACCAGTGCTAGATGTGTAGCGTTCGTAATCACAACTGCTCATTGTAGATCTAACAATGGGGAATACTGACATCTGTGCAGTGAGGAACACCTGGCTGAAGGCTCTGTAGTGCACAATAGTACTACCACCAAATATCTCAGAACCAGACATGCGGGCCATAACACAGGTATGGACCACTGCAGGTGGTGATGTCCCCACATACATAAAAGCTACTCACATGTACTGACCAGTACTCCCACAAAAGGCATCACAGATGAGTCAGGTGCAGGTCACAGTGTCAAAAGCTGCATTCTAGGATGTAACCCTCAGACACCAACATGCCCTCGGACCACCAACACACATCCATACATGTGGTAGGACATATAATAGTACAACACAATGTGACCTTTGACCAGTGGACTGTACCTAGCTCTACATCAACTGTGCAGAGTACCCATGTACTGACACAGTTGCATCATGTGTTATGCAATGCAATGATACCACTGTTTGTAACAAGGTCAGCTGTACACATACCAGGGTCCCTCAGTTATTTACAGCATTAACAGAGGACTGTTGCTGAACACCAGTAAACATCCTCATGTTTGCATATGACATACATGTACCTGCCCTGGATATGTACATGCCACACACATACAACATATATGTAAATAGCATAGCTGTTGTTGTCCTTTGTGCAGACAGGTGGCAACAGCCATTACACACATGCACATGGAAGGTAGGTCCATGGCTGCTGAATGCTAACAGTACATAAGATGTGATATCAATGTTGACAGAGGTAACATTCCCTCTATACTGGTCACCCATGACACCTGTCATATCATACAGCAGTCTGTGTGTCATGTATGACATAACACATGTCCACTAAATGCAATGCCTACAAACATGCACAAATGACAGGAATGTAGAACCTGCACACATGTACATGTAGTGGTGTGCGTTCAGATACCATGTGTGTGCAGTTGCTGATGTTTGCAGGTGACGTGTGTCTTAGTACATCATGCAGTTGCAATGCAGCCTCAACACTGCCAACTGTATATGGTGATATGCTGAAAGTATGGTAAGATGTACTTCACGTATGGACAGATGTGTGGACATAACTAAGTCGTGGGGCATCTTTGCAGATGGATGTTTGCTTAGGACAGCTCACAGGTGTGTCACAAGCAGTTCTACAGCAACCTGTGTAACTGCTAATCTATGGTTTTGTTGATTGAAGGGGAACACACACAACTTAGACAGCGGTCAGGGTGACACCAAAGGTAAATCACTTGACACCTGTAACAGTTAAGACCTCCCATGTGCATATATCAGCACAGTTGCCAAAGGAAGTGTCAGTGCACTTTGTCATGTGTGCAATACTGCTGTAAGTCTGTCATACATATCATGAGATAGGCAGGTGTTTGATTCACAGTACTGACGTGTGGTTGCGTGTCCATATATGTCACGTATGGTGGGGAATATCTCAACTGTTACTCACTCTCCTGTACACTGTTGTAGACAACTGTACAGACTGCAATGTAGATAGCAGGACATAGGCAGGGGTGTGCATCTCACACATGTGAGGTATCTGTATGTGCGTGACATAGGTGTATTCAATAGTGAATGCCACAGTGTATATGTGTGTGTGTGTGTGTGTGTGTGTGTGTGTGTGTGTATGTCTAGCTGTCTGGTCCCTGGAGTGAGGATGTATGTTACCATAATGAACTGATAAGACCCCTCCCCCCATCCAGGTGATGCAATCTACTAACCCTGTTGATGTCCTCGATCTTAGGCAATACTGACTACCTGTACATGTGCAATCTCTGTGGAGTGTCATGTAAGTGCACAGTATTGTAATGATGATTTGCACAGAGGCAGGGGTCCTCACCTCAACACTAGCAAGAGTGTGTGTGTGTGTGTGTGTGTTTGTGTGTGTGTGTGTGTGTGTGTGTGTGTGTGTGTGTGTGTGTGTGTGTGTGTGTGTGTGTGTTACTGTGTCAGTGAATCCGTGAGTGTGTGGGTGTGTTACTGTGTCTCTGAATCCATGTGTGTGAATACCTGAGTGTGTGGGTGTAGTTGTGTGTTCATATCCTGTCATGGGAACATGTATTACTGCTTCCCAATGAGGCATCACACTTTCCACTGTCCTCTACCCTTGTCATCAGCTAGACTGCTCTCTTACCTCCCCATTCCATGTAACAGTACCTGGGATGTCACCCAGTATGGATGTCACGTCTCTAGCCACAGTAGCTTAATACACAGCTGTCATGCTCTTGGATCAATAGATGTGTAGACGTGTTTGGAACATGGGACATTCTAACTGTGATGTGAAAGCTACAAGGTGCATGCTGGTATTTTCATACATACCTGTGAGTAGTCCACATTTACATATGGGACACTAACTGCAAACACTGACATCCACCGGCTCATGCAATTAGACCTGAAGGAGGAAGGCAGAGCATCAAGACCTACATGCAGTTACTGTTGTTACACAAGACACATACTGTTAACAGTACAAAATGCATTGTAAACCTGTACTACATGGTATGTCTGCTGCCTGTCAACAGTATAGAACAATTGTAATCTACACTTATCTTCCTAGTCTGTTCACCCTGTGCATCAGACCATATGAGCATGTCGCTGCACTGATGATGTGAATGACAGGGATGCGGCACAGGCATCATCATATGCACAGGAGGATAATGTTTGCCAGAAGCCTAGGCTGCACCATTGGATGACATCATGTGTGTGGGTTAGGGCCTTTGATCTCATTGGGAGTGTGTGGATGTTATGCATTTGTGTGTTGCGGTGCCCTACATATGTTTCTGGTGTGTGCGTGTATGTACGCACACAGTTCTGGCATGTGTCTGGCCTACATAGGGGTATTATTGACAGCTGTGGACTGTACAGGCCAGGTTTTACAGTTCACGGTGTCCGGCCATGGCCACATGACCTGTGCCTGCCAGGGGTTGCACGAGCACTACCAGGCAGATGTGCAGATTGGGTACTGTCTGATGACACATGTCCACTGGAACTGTGTCCCAGTTGGGACCATCCAGGGCCACGTGCACGTGGCCTGCTGTGTCCTGGTGTGGACAGCACAGCACCAGCTGCACTGCTGTTGCTACTGCCACTATGGGAGTGGGCATGTGAGGTAGCTTGTTCACGTAGACCTGCAACAGGTGATGTAGCTGGTCTACATCCATGTGCCCAAATCCTCACTCCTACCAGATGTTCCAGCACAGGCATCTCATGCTCACAGATTGTCATTCCACGGTCAAGGACTCCAACCATGTCACACAATCATCTATTCAAAACTTCAGCAATCTGCTGTTGAGCATTTGCCATTGCCTGGATGTTGTTGTTTAAAGAATGGACAGCAACCCTCTGAAGCCTCTGACCTTTTCTGTTGTGCCATTCAGCACGTGCCTGTGCCTCCATTACAGCCTGAAACATGCATCTGGTGACATCAGCTGCTGCGCTCTGTCTTGCAGGGGCATGTTGGCCAGAAGTCTTTCTACGAGCAGCACTGGCCACATGTCTGTGTGGGGCATCACCAGTCAGTTGGCTGACACCATGGTGTGCAGGCACACCTTCCATAGCCTCCACACTTTCCTGTTCCAAGCTACCACATGCCAACTGTCCTTCCTCTATGGAAACTGGTGATGGGGTATGTCTTGGCATGAGAACCGTGTGCAGGGATGAGGGTGATATAGGTGGAATGACAATCAATGGCACAGATTCAGCCCCTGACAACCCTGCCTGTTCCTCAATCATACGTTCATCATCACTGCTAGAGTCTGTGGGGACACTAACATCAGATGGACTGCAGGAGGGAAAATGACCTACATCAACATCTGTGAGGGGCAGACAAGAACTGTACATTACAATCTATACAATAGACACACACCAACACACACAGACACACACACAGACACACGCACAGACACACACAGACACACAACATGCATGTGATATGACAGAAGGCATGCAACGTGCATGTGATATGGCAGACAGCATGCAGCTCAGACAATAATGGTGGTAGTTATCATGCATCCCTGGGTTGCACACAACAGCATGCATGTGTCATAGCAGAAAACATGCACATTACACAATCATAGTAGTAATTAGCATACATCCCTGTGTTACACCATGTAGACCAGCACAGGTTAACTGTATATCTGCCTGATGTGTGGCATATGACCTTGACAATCACATGTAGTATGACATGTGATCTGTTGACGTGTGCAATAACATGCATACTTGTTTAACACAATGGTGTCCTGTCAAATATACAGTTGAGTAATGGTGTCCCAATGCAGTGTTGTCTGTCCGCCGTACAGATATACTGCACATTTAGCTGATGTGCATGGCCATTGCAGGGAATCATGTGGCGTCTCTATTGCAATACAGTGTGAGTTACAGACACAGTTCATAGCCATGACTGTATTAAGATAAAATACATATATACTGTGGAATGTGGCCGACGTCACTGAGGTGTATACACACTAAACCATGATGTGGAATGTGTGGCACAGGTCACTGAATGGTATGCAGATGACACCCCTGCACATCTGCAACCATATTGCTGCTGCCTGGCAACTATGGCCAGACATGGCAAACTCATCAGTACACCATGTCCCGCATGACATCTGTGTACCACACACTCACACATGAGGAGCAAGGATGACAGTGATGTCCGACACCAGCAAGGGGAATGTACTGTATCTGTGGGCTGATGTGGTTGTCTGTGTATGTATGTGGATACTGTACAGGTGACTGCTGTCATGTTGCGATACACTCAAGAGGTTCAACACATCTTATATGGTGGATTGATGTCACACCTACACAAGATGTGCACAGGCCTCTAGGATGTCTAGTGTTCCACATCTGCAATAAAACAATTACATGAAAGCCATAGTTGGACCATGTGGAGCCAATGTACAACAGGGTGTACACACAAGCACATCACATCTAATGTGTGTGTTGCTTCATGTCTCTGGCCATCCTCCATGGCCATGTGTAAACATGTGTTGGCCAAATGGTTGTGACGGGCGTCTATTTCACATGTCTGTGTTGTACCATATGACATACACCCATAGATGTCATATGCTCCACTGACGACAAGGTTATGCAGACAAAGGGTGGTATGTTTGGTATGTGGGATATGTTTTTCAGGATAGTTAGGCAGTGCTGCAGCCAGCCCACTAGATGTAATGGACATGTCAGATAACACATAACATTGTGTAACATTCATAGCAGGGGTATAATCCACACCAGTGAATCTTGTGAGCTGGCCATACTCCAGCTCACTGTGTAGTACTGTTTGTATTCCCCACATGTGTAGTTCTGATCTGTAGTACATGTCCCTACAGTGAACAACACCTCCACCATTGTATGCATAGCTGTCCACACATCTGGCAATGACAGTTTGTGAGGTTTCATGTAGGTGCTTCACATAGTTTGCAAGTATTGCACATTGGTAGCCACTGTGAGGCATTGATTGTGACAGGACCATACATTATGTGTACATGTGGTAAATTGCCACATGGCAGATAGATCTGTGCATTAACATGCATGATAAATAATAACAGTCTCACCTACAATGGGCTGCTGTCACAGCGGAACGCCAGAGGTACCTAAATAGGAGTGACAGCAGTATGATCATTATTCATGCCTGTATGATAGCTACAGGGTACACTGTTCATGTTAACACATACGCCAGTACAATAGACTATACTATGGATTATGCACATGTGTGCATACACAGAGTAGCATACTATACTATGCGGCATGTGTGTATACATGCCTTGCATATGATGTTATATTACATATTGTACAGTGACACATGTAATTATATGGAATATAGTTGTTATATGTGCAGTAGTGACTTACCAGGCAAATCCAGGCTCGGTGGTTGAGAGGCACCCACCTCCATGATATCAGCTAAGGCTTGTGGATGTTGTTCTGCAGGTGTCCCCAGGTTGGCCAGTAGCTCCTCGGTACGTGTGATGGGGGCTGGATTGGTGGCCCACCACCTGTTGCACCTTTTTCCCTCACGATTGCATTCACACGCTGTTTTGCCCATCTAATTAGGTCTGTACAGTGTCTGCGCACCTACTGGGATGTGCAGTTGTGGCCACCCACATCATTAACCCTCCTGCGAAGTTCCTGCCACAGGGCATCTTGCTGCTGTGCATCCTGTGGCACATGGCTGAATAGTACATGATGATTATCATGTAGGTATGGGATGAGGGCCTCATCCTCCAAGCAGGTATAAGGTGGTAGCCTTGCACGTGGCATACCTGGAAGACATAATGATGGAGACAGGTCACAGTAACTCACAGAGATGTACAGAGCTACAGCTGAACATACATGTGTATCACATTTATTACGATTAAATAGTTGTCTTTGCAAATCTACATGACACTGACACCACTGACATGTTTGTGTCAGACACATTTGACACTCAATGGTGATTGGATATTATCACCATATATGTGTGTGTGTCACCTGATTACATTGCTCATACTCCATGTGGATGCTGTCTTGATGTAGGCATGCCTGTTTGCCTGTACTGGTGTTCTTACCTATCAGCACATGTTTGGATGTGTCCACATTAATGCAGTCGACCTTGATGCTGTGTATATGTCACATATAATACCTTAACAGACATGACCTGTGACCCTGCAGACTTGCTCATGGAAGGTTTTACATGTATGTGTTTTGCCATATACATCTACACAGCACTGTACAGCAGTTCAACATCCTGCCATGTATCACCTGTGTTGCACATGTGATACACATGGGACACTGGCTAGCCTGGTGGTGTTTTCAGGGATTGATATCAACTATAGCATGTACAGTCAAAGTCAACTAGTAGGCTATATGCCCTGGGCCATGTATGAGCCTAGGATGAAAGGTTACCTAGTTGTAGCCGACAGGCGGGATTCTGGGGCCAGGTCAAGTAGTGCCACATAACTGATCCACAGGGTTAATGACATATTTACCATGTGGTCATCACACCATGTCTGAAAGAGGGGCAATGTGCAGCTTTGCTGGACAGGGATGCATAGTATGGCAGGAGTATGTAAAGTGTATGGAACAAGGATCTGTCCAGCATGTGGTGATTCTTGTACTAGGAAGGTGGATGTCCATGAAGTATGTGTTTGAGATCAGGATGTGTATGTGTAGCATGTCCAACATCACCGGGCTGGACATGACTTTATTCAGGGTAGACATCATGCTACATAGTGGAGATGGGGATTAGGAAGGCTGGTCTAGGCCATCTGAACATGGCCAATACCCCTTAAAGGAAATATGTGATCTGATATGGGTCACTTGAGTTTTGGGTATGGCTGAACAATGATCTCTATATTCATGGATGGCACCCTGTCATGATTAGGGTTGCCACATACGACTATCTGACAGGTGTGTTGACGGAACTATCACAGGAAAGACAACTGCCCAGCTGCATCCCTTATACACAGTGCCCATTATGTTGACCGCTGCCTAGGTGGTAGTTCATTGGTACAGGGTTATTAACATAGGGGTAACAATGCAATATGTAGCTGTCAGATTGTGGCCATATTTCACACACCTCACCCACAAAGCCCCTTCTGTATGCTGTCTGCAGCACTCATTGAGTCAGCTATTGCCCCTAGGTCATAGTCATTCACATACTTCAATAGGCAGATGCCTTCTGTTAGTCTGTGTGGTATAGACTACAATGAGGGGGAGTACAATGAATGAACCCTGTCTTACTGTAGCTGGTACTGGTGTGATGCGCATGTATTATTCAGGCATCTTCTGTAGTGTTGGTTCTGCCAGCAGTCCAGTTGCAAAACACTCCTGTGACATAGGAATGTACATCTAGTATACTGAGTGTAGGTGTAACACAGTATGGGTGATGTTGTCCTATGACCTGGCAAGGTTATGATATGCTGTGTGAAATCAACCTTACTGTAACCTACATCTGTACTGCTGACAGCAAATAAGTTGATCAAGGTTCATGGCCTTTCAGACCAGACTCAGCAGGGTAGTAGTGCAGTACTTCCCATTATCAGTGGTGTCTCCCCCTTTGTGGGATGTGATAACTGTTGGTGTGTGCCATTCAGTGTGTACACAGTCTGACATGAAGCTATGTTTTACATGATGTGTATGTGGAGAGCATATTGTTTTGCCATATGTGTATGATACAACCTGGGATGTGGACAGGTCCATTGCAGCCTGAGTGCAGCTTGTACCTGCATAGTTGTGGTTACAGGGGCTCTGTTGTGTGCATGGATATATGAGTGTGTACCTGTTTGGGGGGGGGGGGGCAGTGTGTGTATCTTATC
This sequence comes from Protopterus annectens, assembly GCF_019279795.1. NCBI lineage: Eukaryota > Metazoa > Chordata > Ceratodontiformes > Protopteridae > Protopterus > Protopterus annectens. The sequence continues at coordinate 1,385,735,435 of NC_056743.1, forward strand.
CAAGACCCTATCTGGATTGCTTATTCATGCTCAGCACTTGCTCAGAATGTGTAAGCACTAAATAAGCTATTAATTACTATAGCACTCAATCTTCCTCATTACCTAGAGGTAAACAGTTTTTGTACATACATTTCTGACTTGCTTAGAGAAAAACAGCTCTTGTACTCACTTTCCTCACTTATCTAGAGGAAAATATTTTTTTATTCGGGCATGTGCAAGGGTCAGCTCCCATTGTTCTCTCCTGTCTATCTGATGAATCTGGGCATCATGGGGCAATGTCGAAATTGCCTCATGTACACAGACAACCCTCTCCTCCTACCACCCAACACCACAACCTGTGAAAGATGCACTTATCTAGCCAAACTTGAGGTAAAGCTCTCTCCAACCAAGACTGAACTTGACAGTCATGTGGAGAAGGTAAACATTTGCACCACACCACACTCATCACATAATCTCACTAAATCTACACCACCAAAACCCACACATGGTAACACAAAAACATTCGTGGAGGCTCTCAATAATAATCTGTCTAAGCAACAGAGAACTCCAAAGCAGAAACACAAGCAGCCTCCATCCCCCAACACAACCCAAATGACACATAGCCCACAGACTCAGTGTGCCACTCAACCACAGCCAGTAAGGCAAAACAATGTATCCAATACACTAGTCATAGGTGACTCTATAGTCAGGCACACTGATGTCCCACTCACCAGGCTAAACAAGCAGAAGGTTACTGTCAGCTGCCTGTCGGGTACGAGGATCCACCACATAACCCATGGACTCAGGTCACTCTACAACAAATACAAATATGACTCTGTCATTGTCCATGTTGGTGTGAATGACCTGAGATGTATCTCCCTGGACAACATGAAAAGAGACATGGAAGAGCTCTCCAATCTTGTAGCCCAGGGAGGTATGACCCTAGCCCTGAGTAGCATTCTGCCATCACCCAGAATGATACCATGGTACAAGGACAAAATGTTTGACTTCAACAATTGGCTAAGCTTCTGATGTCATTCTAAGGGGATCCAGTATCTGTCTGCTTGGGATGACATGATCGACAGACCACAATGCTTTGCCACAGATGGCATGCACCTGTTGCCCCTGCAATTCCGGATACTGGCTAAGGCTCTTGCTGCCCCTATAGTGCCTTTTTTAGGCAAGGTTCAAACAACAAATTCACCACCATAACAGGAACAGGCAAGCAAAAACTGAGGGTAATGCTACTCAATGCTAGAAGTCTAAATCTCAAAATGCATTCACTCGAGGCACTCCTTGAAATGGAGAACATCGATATCTGTGCAATGACTGAGACCTGGTTCAATTCTCCAGAGAGCACCCCTGCACTACCAGGCTATAACTCACGCCACACTTTTTGGCCATGTAACCTGGACCGAAACACCAAAGGAGGAGGTGTGTCCATATTCATTAAGGATATCCACACCTCCAGGCTAGTTGCTTAGCACAACGCATCCGAGGTTATCCAAGTGCAACTAACTCTGGGCAAAACTGCAATCCAAATTGTAGCTTGCTACAGATCCCCCACCATGCCCCAGGATTCCCACTCCTCTTTTCTTAATGTACTGGAAATTATTAGGGTTCAACCAAACAGCCTAATAATGGGCGACTTCAACTACCCCACCATTAACTGGGAAAACTACTCATGTACCAACTCATTAGCTCAACGCTTTCTGGAATTCAGTAAACTCCAATGCCCTGGATCAACTTATCCACACCCCCACCAGGGGCAACAATATCTTAGACCTAGTCATTACCAACATGAGTGACCGGTGTTCCACACCTGAAGTCAACTCCTCGTTGGTCCGATCCGACAATAAGCTAATCACCCTTGATATCCACATCCCACCCCCACCCTCCATTAAGGAAACCACAGTATAATATTTCTCCAAAGCCAACTTCATGCTTCTTAAGACAGAAGTGGTGAACTTCATGACACCCATGCAGATGGACAATACAGTTACAACTGCTGAATACTACACAAATGCACTCTATAAGCACTTACACGAGTGCGTGGATCGTGCTATCCCAAACAGAACCAAGATGCTCTCCTCCAAACAAAAGAAGCCAATCTGGTGGTCCCCTGCCATAAACAAACTGTACAACAGAAGGAAGAAACTGTTGCAAAAGAGAGTACAATCCCATGAGTGGAGGATCTCCCTGGTCAACCTCAGTAAGAAGCTGAGATCCCTTATAAGATCCTCCAAAGCTAGCTATGAAAACAAAACCGCCACTAATTCGAAGGACAGCCAAAAAACATTCTATAGCTATGTCAAGAATCTCGATGGCAACACCCAGATCTGCTCTGAGTTACAGCACAAAGGCATGAAAATTACAGAACCAACTGATATTTCCAACATCCTGGCAGATAGGTTCAGTGCTAACTTTACCCCCCTCTGACCCCCTAAATGGCCCATATCTATACAGGAAGAATGCAGAGTCCCTGTAATCACAACTAAACAGATAAAAGCTGCACTCTCTAAAGCCAAAACACAGCATCCATGGGACCGGACAACATCCCAGGCTGCATTTCACATGAGCTTCAGAACGAACTGGCTCCCCACTTAAGCACCATGTTCAATAATAGCCTCACATCAGGCTTTATGCCCCATGAATGGCGCACAGCAACAGTTATCCCACTCCACAAAGGTGGCACCACAATGGACCATGGGAACTATAGCCCTACAAGCCTGACTAGTCTGGTCTGCAAGGCTATGGAGCACATCATCTTGGATCTCATTCACAGAGACATTGGGTCCTCCAAACCTTTGACCCCACCCAGTTTGGCTTTGTTAAGGGCAGACCGTGACTCCTAAACCTGGTGGACTTCTTTGAGACAGTTACCATGGCATTAGATGAGGGTAAGGAGGGCCACACAGCCTACCTTGATCTCTCAAAGGCTTTCAACACCATTCCCCATTCTGGTATTATCGACATACCCATCCACCTGAACATTAAGCCCTATGTCACAAGATGGTTTGCAAAGTGGCTCAAGAACAGAACCCACACAGTGAGAGTTGCATAACCTAGGTCTGACTGTAAACCATTTACAAGTGGCGTCCCCCAGGGCTCAATCCTAGGACCCCTCATGTTCGGTATATATGTCTCTGAGGTACAGCAAGCACAAGAGGACTTTGTATGAAAAGGTTTGCAGACAACTGCAAACTAGGGGCCAAAATTGGTTCCCCGGCTGATACAGACACCCTCCAGAAGGGTCTCACTGAGACCGATACCTGGTGTCAATATCATGACCCCAAGCTGAATGCTAAAAAGTGCATAGTCATCCCCTTTGGATAAAACTAATTACCCACGGACTACCACATAGGTGGTAGTCCCCTACATACAGAAAAGGTAATAAGGGATCTGGGAACCCAAGTAGATAGCAATCTCTCCTTTGATAACCATATTGCCAAGGTGGTTAGAATATCCTTCTACGTGGCCCACCTAATCCCAAATGGGTTTGCATCCAGAACAAAGGAGGCCATTGTGCCTCTCTACTCATGACTTATTAGACCCATTAAAGAATACAAAACCCCATTTCGGATGTACCTTATAAGACAACTGCAACAGCTTGAAAGACCACAAACGAACCACACCAAGAGGATTACTGACCTCAAACAGATGACCTATGCAGCCCAACTAAAGAAACTCCAGCTGTACTCGGTTGCATACCGCATACTCAGAGGTGATCTCTGCTTGACATACAAGGCCCATGTCCAACCCAGTATTGACGGATATGCTCCACCTAAACAAAAGCCCCTGAAAGCCACATGCTCTAGGGATATAAACCTAACCACAACGATAATTAGGACGTGCTGGAGGGATAGATTCCTGACCCGGAGACTCCCCATGCTTTGGAACATGATTCCAATGTACATCAGGCAGGGCCCCTCACTAGCACTCTTCAAGAGAAACCTTGACGGGTGGATGGGAGACAGACCTGTACCCCGGGGATCACTGCAGTGACTCTGCTGGACAGAGGTGCAGGAAACTAATGGCTCTGCTGTTCAGAGGCACAGGGAACTAAACTCAGGGGTGGCAGAAGCCAACACACTCTAGCTAGGCTTATAAATGCCCTTGGGCAGACAGCCTAGTACCTACCTATGAACCTATTACATGTCTTATGTGCATGGATGGTTAACTAGCTCTTCCATTTTACTTTGCTGTCATGCTGATAAACTGTCGGGTGACTACAAGTCATAACTATCCTGTTATTGTGTATTGTAAATGCCAATAGACATAACTAATGTTTGCCTAGCATAACAGTAATGCTATGTAAAATGTAATACATATCTGCCTACAATACTGTATATTACACAGTTATTGGCACAATATCCCACAATGCAAATCATAATTGCACAGTAGGCCCACCTTCGACATGTTATTCTCAGTAATACACCCATACATATGCCTACTGTTACAATATATCATCATATACTATCCCCTGTTATAGCACTTACTTGTTGGACCAACCCTGCTACTGACAGCAGCTGGAGAGGACTTTTTGGGTTCAAAGCCCTTATATAGCATCCCTTGTGGTGTATGAGGTATTTGCCTTGTGACCTACAGCAGTACACACATAAATACTACAAGCATTACTATGCTCAGCAATACATCACTGCAAGATAACTGTTTCCACTATATGCATCGCGTACACTTTAATTATTACAGAACAGGTACTACATACACAGACATACTGAGTGCTCTACATACCTTATTAGTAACCCGAGGTGTCGTTGACTGTTATTTCAATCTTATTCAGTCTGTGTTTCAATCTTCTTTGTAATGCTCTGCTGGTATATACAAATGGTTTGAATGTGTGACAAGCCATCCTTTTTTAGTTAAATATCAGTAACGTGCTATCCTGACCACCAATTGGTGTTCCAAAGTAGTTAATTACATGCACATCAGCTGTTCAGCTACTCCATTAGCCAATACCATGGCAACAGTGGTGTATAATTGAGTACTCCACATGGGCATTGTCCCTTTGCCTTACTTTCGAGGAAGACGGCCTGGATGTGTTGTTTGTGATGTATTGTAACAGTTATATGGAGACACACAGAGATATATTAGCTTCATGACTCTCGTGGATTGTGTGTAATGCCTAGAAGATGTTGTTCTACATGTGAGTACAGCTGTTATATTTCAGAACATTGCTACTTATGCAGGGTTTGTTTGTACCTGATACTTCTGCAGATGTTTCATTCTGGCAAGGATGTTTGAGCAGTTCAAGGCTGTATGGCTATGCATATAATGTTAGGTGGTTTACAGTGTGCTCATCAGACATCTTTGGTTTGGTGTAAATGAGTATCATACTGTGCTGTTAGTAATTGGTAACACTTCCTGGTGTACACACAACCCCCTGAAATGGGATTAGTTCAAACAAACCCTGTAACATTAGCAGCTGTTCCATTTCATAACAGCAACTATTTCACATAGGGCCATGTTAGTGTGTCTCTGACAGGGTATGTTAAGGCTTCTGCAGATGTCATACAGTGAGTGAATAATTTGTGATGTTATTACAGTATGTATTGTAATTGGTTTGTGTGTAGGGGAGATGGTGGGTGTACATAGCAGATGCAGGTGTGTAGGAACTGCCTTTATACATATTCAGTATGTGTGTGAGGGTTCCTTCCCTATTCGAACACCTATATGTTTATATATATATATTCGAACACCTATATGTTTATATATATATATATATATATATATATATATATATATATATATATATAGTTCCCTATCAGAAGCCTGAAACACTATAAGCCTGAAAATCAAAATCCTGAAACCAAAAGCCTGAAAATTCAAAATCCCGAAAACCCAAAATCCTGAAAACACAAAATGGACATACTGACATCATTGTGGCTTTGCTATTGTTAGCTCTGTGGTGTTAGGTCATGTGTTGGGTTCAGGTAAGTGTGCGGTTGGTGTTATGTTAGGGTTAGGGGCGGTTTAAGTGAGTTAGGGTTAGGGCGCAAGTTAGGCATGTATGCAATAGTGACAAATATTGGGGTTAGGGGCGGTTTAAGTGAGTTAGGGTTAGGGCGCGGGTCAGGTGAGTGTGCGATAGTGACGGATCTTATGGTTAGGGTTAGGGTCAGGGTCAGTTGGTAGATATTAGTGTCTTTATAGTGACATATTAGCATTATTTGTGTTTTCAGGATTTTGAGTTTCAGGATTTTGGGTTTTCGGGATTTTGAATTTTCAGGCTTTTGGTTTCAGGATTTTGATTTTCAGGCTTATAGTGTTTCAGGCTTCTGATAGGGAACCATATATATATATCTATATATATATATATATATATATATATATATATATATATATATATATATATATATTTAGTATTAATTTGCAACACTTATACATATGTAGACTTGTATATGTTGATTCACACATTACAGTACATTACAATGTACTGTACATATGTACACAAAGTGACTGTCCCATTTGTGGTCTGTACTGTGAAATGCCTGTAGTATAAGGTGTTGTCTAACAACCACCTACCATGTATACAGATTAGATGGCTTAGTGGTAGGTCCCATGACTATGGTGTGCATGGTCCAGGATTCAACACTTGTGATGTATTAGACATGTTTTACTACATAATAAGGCTAATTTAAGCAGCTGTAAGCAGTTTTAAAGGTGTTTGTGTGACATTATACCAACAGCTGTACACAGTTAAACAAACTTTACATCCTACAACCTGTACACGCAAATATGGCTATGTCTGCTAACTACTCAGGATATATACATTTCAGTGATGTAACATCTCACTATGTGCTTACATAACATTTCATTGTCTGTTAACTGTATTCTCCAGCACACATGGGTTTATGTGTGTTCCAAATGTTTATTATTCTGTGGAATACCTCCTATATATGCAAGCTGTGGTTAAGGTATATTATGTAACAAGTAAAACATCTCTGACTTTATTGGGATTTGAACCATGACTGCACAGATATTATGCAAATGCTGTAGCCATTACACTATTGACATTAATATTCCTTCTGCCTATTTCCTATGTCCATGAATCCTATGTGTAAGCTTGGCTACACAACAGGCGGATCCACCCACACCCAATGAACTTCTCAAAATACCGACATAACACATGAATTGAGAGACAATACATTAACCTCCTAACTACATTTGGCATAGCCCCTCACTGACACACTTCAGGGGAAACCTTGATGTGTGACTGGGCAACAGTATATACACCCCTGGGATCATGTGTCCCAGAAACTTACAGCCAGGGTGTGGGGGAGCTACTCCAGTTTTATAGCTGCAAGACCTGTTGGGGAAATTGAATGCTGTTAGGTTGTCATGTTAACATTCCTGTTTGAGATCACTATGTGACCCTATCACCCTACAGCACCCCAGTCTTCAACAGTTTCCAGCAACTCTGCCTGGAATTACTTCATTGGCTATGCTTGACAGAGGCTCAGTTACTTCATCAGTGGTGCAGATAAAGCCAGCACACTGTAGCTATGCTTCTAAATGCCCTTGGGCAGATAGCCTACTACCTATCTGTGAACCTCTACAGTGCAGGCCATCTTCAACATCATATGTGATTATACAGAGTTTTCTGATCACAATATACAGTGTAAAGTCACCATGTAGTCAGACAGCAGTTAAGTACAGCAAGAGCATACAGACTACTGATACTTAATCACTCCAAAAGCCTATCTTGGAAGCTAGTGGACTTGTGTAGGTTTCAGGCTTTGTATTGCTTACAAGTAGGTTACCTACAGGAAAGATGGGACACAAGCACAGATGAGAAACATGCCTGCAACGATGCCATACCGACTTGCATGTGTTAGCCTAAGGCTTTGGAATGCTGGGCAAAGCTATTGGCGCCCCCATGGTGCCATTTTTAGGCAGGTCTCAGAGGTGAATCTCACCTCCATGAACTGCACAATAGCGGAATCAATGAGGGTTAGGCTACTCAACACCAGGGGTAGTACTCGCAACATGCACATACTCACATCACCCCTCAGTATAGACAACATCTACATCTGTTCTGTGACTGGGACCTGTATAAGGCTCCTGTGAGCACACCGGCACTACCAGACTATAACCCATAACACATATTTCAGCCACTGAACATGGACTGGCACAGACATGGAGGGGATGTATCCATCTTCATCGGGGATATCTACACCTCCAAGTTAGTGGGGCAGCATGATACCTCTGTGATCATCCATGTGCAGCTAACATCAACCACGACTGCAATGCAAACTGTGAGCTGCTACAGATAACCCTCCATGACCCAGGAGCACCACTACAACTATCTGGAGACAGTGGTAAACATGACAGTCCTACCAGACACCCTGTTATTGGTCAATGTTGGCTACCCTACACTTAACTTCCAGGCCCAGCACTTCCTGGGATTTATCACCTCATATGGCCTGTATTAGTTGGTAGACAGACTAACGAGAGGTGAAAACATACTAGAAGTGGTAATCACTGACATGTGCAACAGGTGCACTACAGCAGAGGTAAACCGATCACTGTTTAGCTCTGACCATGAACTATTCACTGATGATTTTCACTCCCAACCATTTCCCTCACCCAAGGAACACACAGTAAATACCTTTCCTACAGTTAAATGCACAGTACTAATGACAGAGGTGGGAGGGTTCACATCCCCCATGCTCAGGGATGACACTGCTCAAGATACAGACAGAATTACAAATGCATTCTATAAGCACCTACAAAGATGTATGGGTCGTGCCATCAATGGTAAACCATGACTCGCTATTCCTACACAAGGACACCAGTCTGCTGAACCCCTGCAATATACAGGCTATACAACAGAAGTAGGACAGTAGTCCAGAACAACAGCAAATTCCAAGACATGCAGACATCCGTGACCAGTATTAGCAAGATACTTATGTTACTCATGTAATCATCCAAGGCTGACATCCACAGGTAAATTGGCATGGATTCGGAAGATGACCACAAAGGCTTCTTTGGCTATGTCAAGGATCTAAGCAGTAACACACAGATTTGCACTATGCTGGTGCAATATTGCTCTGAATATACTGACCCTACTGATATCACCAACACACTTGATGATACATTCAGAGCAAGCTTCACCCCCTACAGGGCCCACAACAATACCCAAAATGTACAGTATCCCAGACATCTGAGACATACAGGTGGTAATGGCCCTTTCAAATGTCATGACAGAGCATTAATGGAGGCAGATGGTGTCCCAGACTGCATCCTGCAGACACTACAAGACAAAGTGGTACCCCGCATAATATAGCAATTCAACATCAGCCTCTACACAGGCTACATGGCCATTCAGTGGCACATGGCAACAGCTATTCCACTCCACAAAGGTAGTGACACAACTGACCATGGTAACTACCACCCCCATAAGCCTGAGTAGCCTGATCTGCATGGCTAAGGTGTGCATCCTCATGGCACTCATTAACATAGACAATGGTAACCTCCAGACACTTGACCCAACCCAGGTCAGCTTGATTGAGTGCAGATCATGCCTACTGAACCTGTTTGACATCTTACAGTCACCTAGACTTTAGGTGTGGGGTGTGGTAGTTCACACATACTACCTGGACCTTGCCAAGGGTTTTGACACCATTCCCCATTCAGGTATTATTTCTACACTCACCAGCCAGTACATACACCCATACATCACAGGTGGTTTGCCAACAGGCTTACACACAGAACCCACATGGTAAGCCTAGCAGCCTCCAGGTCTAACTCTTGACCAATCACAACTGGTGTCTCACAGGCCTCAGTCCTGGGACACCTACTGTTTGCCATATAATTCTCAGAGGTACAGGCTAACACAGGTGGACAACAGCAGTCCGTGTCTGGTGATTACTGCAAACTGTGAGCCATAACTGACAGTCCAGCTGTCACAGACGTCCTTCAAGGGGCCTCAAATAGACCAACACAAGGTGTCAGAGTCATGGCCTCCAGCTAAAAGCCACATACTGCATGGTCATTTCATTTTGGGAAACTACACACACTCATATTAACACATGAGTGGCAGACACTATAATTCAGACAATGTAATGAGTATGTGGGGACTACATTAGATAGTGATCTCTCCTTTGACAATCATATCTGTGAAGTAGTTAGGACATCCGTCTATGTAGGCCATCTGATTACTTAAGGGTTCACATCTAAACAGACTGAGGTTATTGTGCCCCTTTACTCATCACTCATCAATCCCATCATCGAGTATGATAACCCATTTTGGATGTACCTCAGAAGACACATCCAACAGCTGGAAGGGCCAGCATTACCTCGCCAAGAGGAATAATGCCCTCAGACATATGTCCTATGCTGCCAGACTGCATAAACTCTTGCATTACTCAGTGGCATCTTGTTTACTCAGAGATGATATTTGCTGGCCAACAAAGCCTTGTCCAAGTCAGGCTTAATGGATATGCTCCACATATGGGAATCCATGTCACAGTGAGCCACACACTGTAATGAGCTACACCTTGCCACAGCTATAACTGGAAGATGCTGGAGTGACAGATTCCTGTCATGGGTACTCCCCATGCTTTGGAACTACATCCCTGATTACATTATATGGAGCCCCTCACTAACACTCCAGGGAATCCTTGCAGAGTGGGTGGGGAAGGATCCCACAATTGGTTCTGCTCCACAGAGGGACAGTTAGTTAATCAATGGGGTGGTGACAGCAGACACATTTTGGCTAGGCTTATGAATGGCCTCGGGCAGTCAGGCAAGTACCTACCTATGTACCTATGAACCTATACATACAGTATCAACACATGCTGATAGCTTAATTTACTCTTCTGGTATTGACTTACCTTGTGCCAATGGCAGTTGTGCGTACAATAGTTGAGGGCTGCCTATGTAGGATGCACACAGTAGACCACCTATACATGACAATTTACATATGTTCATAGGTTCATAGGTAGGTACGAGGCTATCTACCCAAGGGCATGTATAAGCCTAGCCAGAGTGTCGGCTTTTGCCACCCCATTGATTAATTAACTGTGCCTCTGTCAAACAGAGCCAATGAAGTGATCCCAGGGATGTATTTTCTGTTACCCATCCACTCATCAAGGCTTCTCTTGAAGAGTGTTAGTGAGGGGCTCTGCTTAATGTAGTTAGGAATTTTGTTCCAAAGCATGGGGTGCCTCTGTGACAGGAATCTATCCCTCCAGCATGTTCTATTTATTGTTGTGGTGAGATTTAGCTCACAAGAGCACATGGCTCACAGTGACTTGGATTTCTTTAGGTGGAGCATGTCCATCAATTCTGAGTTGGACATGGCTTTGTAAGTCAGGCAGAGATCATCTCTGAGTAAGATATATGTCACTGAGTACAGCCAGAGTTTTTTCAGTCGGGTTGTATAAGACATATGTTTGAGGCCAGTAATCCTCTTGGTGAGGTGCTTTTGTGGTCTTGCCAGCTGTTGGAAGTGTCTTGTGAGGTACATCCCAAATGGGGCATTGTACTCTATGATGGGTCTGATGAGTGACGAGTAGAGGGGCACTATAGCCACTTTATTTCTAGATGCAAACCCCTAAGTAATTAGATGGGCCACATAGAAGGATTTCCTAACTACTTTGGCAATATGATTGTCAAAGGAGAGATTACTATCTACCTGGTTCCCCAGATCTCTTATTACCTCTTCTGTATAAAGGGGGCTGCCGCCTATGTGGTAATTCGTGGGTGTTTTGTTTTTCCCAAACGGGATGACTATGCATTTTTTGACATTTAGCTTGAGGCCAAGACTTTGACACCAGGTGTCCATCTCAGTAAGGCCTTTTTTGAAGGATGTCCGTGTCAGCCAAAGAGTCAATTATGGCTCCCAGTTTGCAGTCATCGGCGAACATGGTAAGCCATAGTCCTCCTGTGTTTGCCTGTACTTCTGAGAAATATATGCAGAACAGTAGGGGTCCCAGAACCCAGCCTTGTGGGACACCACTTGTGACTGGTTTTGAGTCAGACCTGGAGCCCGCCGTTCTTACCATGTGAGTTCTGTCTGTAAGCCAGTTGGCAACCCATCTTGTGATGTAGGGGTTTATGTTCATGCTGGTGAGTTTTTCTATAATACCCGAGTGAGGAATGGTGTTGAACACCTTGGCAAGATCAAAGTAGGCTGTGTGAACCACCTTTCCCTTGTCTATGGCCTTGGTGACTGTCTTGAAGAAGTCAACCAGGTTTAGTAGGCATGATCTGCCCTTAACAAAGCCAAACTGGATCGGGTCAAGTGTTTGGAGGTTCCCAATGTCTTTGTTAATGAGTTCCATGATGATGCGCTCCATAGCCTTGCAGACCAGGCTAGTCAGGTTTATGGGGTGATAGTTAACAGGGACAGTTGTGGCCCCTCCTTTGTGGCCATTCTATGGGCATGTAGCCTGTGGAGAGGCTGAGGTTGAACAGAATGTTTAGGTGGGGCATTAGTTCATTCTGTAGTTCATACAAGATGCAGCCTGGAACACCATCTGGCCCCATTGATGCTGTGTTTTTGGCTTTTGAAAGGGCTGTTTTTACCTGTGCTTCTGTGATTTCTGGGACACTACACTTTTCCGGTATTGTTGTGGGCCTTTTTGAAGGTGAGAGGAAGGTGAGGTTTGTACTGAATCTATCTGCCAGGATGTTGACAATATATTTTGTGCTATTTTGCACTAGCTCAGAGCATATCTGCGAGTTGCCACTTAGATTCTTGGTCGTGTATCTACAGGTGGTCGTGTGTGTGTGCCATCCATGTTTACTGTGTGTGCAGATGGAGAAGGGTGTCAGTCCAAAGGTGCCTATACTGTCAGTGTGTGTGCTATACGTTCCCTCTTTGCCAAGGCATGGGCATACTGAGCACACCTCCGTCTGCCTACTGGGGCTGGCTCAGGGTATTCATGGTCTGAGTCCCTCTGTGCCTGTGGGGCCCTTGGCAATGGTGTTGGGCTGTGAGGGCCTTCACCATTCTGTCCCTGCTGCAGCTGTTTCCACAGGATCATATTGTGTAGCATGGCACATACTATGAAGATGTGGGCACACATGCCTTTAGAGTACTGCAAGGCTCCACCAGATATGTCCAAGCAACGGAACTGTGATTTCAGCATCCCAAACACAAACTCTGTGATGATTCTAGTTTCTGCATGTGCCTCAAATGGTGTTTTTGCATGGGTGTGTGTGCGTTTCTGATGGGAGTCATCTTCCATGGTTCCAGTGCATAGCCAGCATACCCTACCAGGTGGCCATATGGGATGTCCCACCTGGCAAATACCTGATACAGCTGTAAGGCATGCCAGATGTGGGAGTCATGACAGCTTGCAGGGCTGCTAGCACACACATCCATGATAATGCCCTGGGCATTGCACATGACCTGGCAGTTGATGGAGGGGTATCCCTTGCCGTTTATGTAGCGGCTACCCTGATCACCAGGTGGTGACTTCATGTGTATGTGCATGCAGTCTATTGCACCCAGTACCTCCGGGTAGTCTGCCACACAGTGGAAGAGATGCATTTTGCTGGCCAACTCCTTCTGCATTCCGGGGAAGTATATGTGCTCATTGGCATGTGATAACATGACATCCAGGAACTGGTAAAGTACCCTGGATGCTGATGCCTGTGAGATCCCCATGATATCCTCAGTTGGCCTTTGAAAGGTACCTGTGGCTAGTATTCTCAAGCTTACACATACCTTCATGTCCACTGGGATGGGTTCCCGTCTGTTGTTTCTGGCTCTGAGGTGTGGCCGGCACAGCTCAACAAATTGCTGTATGGTGTCCCTGTCCACCCTGTAATGCCCTACTATCTCCAGATCATGTAGCCCCTGGCAAGTTACCCTGGGTCTGAACACTCTTCTCCTCCTCTGGTTCCTGAGATGGTTGTTAGCATCATCCTCCACACCACCTTCAGTCTTCAACACATGCTGGTGAATCAAAGCTATGGCAGTCCCTAACATGTACATATTAAAGGTTACCCATCTGTATACACCAATGGTGCAGAGTGTCTGGGAATACACAAGTGTATGTGAGGTGCTTTCACACTTTATACTATTGTGCTATGGATGCTGCTGGTGTAATTGGGCTTGTATGTGCAATTCCAGCTGCAGGATATCTTAATTATGGGTTTTACAGCAGGTACTGCTATTGTGGGGCCTTTGGTGTTGAATTACGCTTGGCTGCATTGATTCATCTATTGCCCTTTACTTCACTTTTCAACCTGATTCCCCTCCCATTGTCAGGCATGCATCCAGCTGCTGGCTTTCTTGTTTTGTACTTTCCCAACCCAGGATTGTGTAGCAAAATGTGTTATGTAGCTGATGTACTGCAAGTTTGCTTTGTTCTGCTGTGACAGTTCTCTTTTCTTTGCAGTACGGCACCTCCCCTTTCCTGTTCTGCAGGTAGCTGCTAGCAGCCTTGTTAGCTGTTGTCAATGGCTCACTGTAAGTTCCTAGGTGTTAATTACTCATTTGTACTCCAGTTACCATGCTGCAGCATTTCCTTATTTTCTTCCCGTATCCTTCCTGTTTCAGCTCTGGTGCGTGCTGCGCACAGCCGTTTTCGGGTTTCGAGCGTGTTTTCATCCACATTCACATGCACATTTGGTTACCTTGTGTGCTCTCAGCTAAGCAAAGCTATGGCTACTTCAACACACTCCTAACCTGCGGCTTTGCTTTGTAACAGGCAAACTGGATTAGCAATGCTCCAATGTGCTTACAGCTAAGGTGGCGTACCCCTCTCTTGATGTCATCTTTATCTCCAGGCCACACCTCAGTGTTGTACCGCTATGCTGTGAGGTACATCCTTATGCTGACGGGGATTTTGTGATTCAGTATTATTGTCTCATTTGTATGGCATTGACTACTAATTCCTAGTTACCTTGCAGAACACTGTCACAGCCCCTTAGCAACCCTTGCGCCATGGTGTGGTGTAGCATGCATGTCACTGACTATTATGGGGAATTCATGAAAAGTGTTACATTACAGTTTTATTACATATAAATATATTTTCATTGTGATCTCATTTGCGCACCAATGCACTGCAATTTTACTATGCGTTAGTGTGGCCATGACATTAAATGTTCTTTTTTATGTGTTGTGCATGTTTTTTTATGCCAGTGGCTATATATTTAGCTATTGGCATATATTAACAGTATAATACGTGAGTTTGGTCCACTGTCATGGCTCCAATTTTATGTTTGAAAAAATGTAAACCGTTTTTTCAGTTTACATTTCTTCATGCTTACACTATGCCTGCACCACTTCCTGAATTGCAATATACATTCATTTGCATGCTACGCTGCTGCGCATGGGGTAATTAGCATACATGCACCGGGAGCTTTGCAGCCATGGTGTACGCAGGTAGTGTATGTGGAAACAGCTCATACCTGAATCACTCGACGGCCTTATTTGGTGTCAGATCGCCAATGCTACGCCTGCGCCTGCCGCAAGCTTCATGAATCCGGGGGGAGTATCTCATTTTGTTACAGCCTTAAATGGTTTACTTTAATGTTTACTGACCCAGCAAAATTATCTGTGTGACTGAAGCAATGTTGTCCATTTACACATGCATGCAAACCAACATAAAATTAATTCCTTCAGTGTTGATATCTGACAATTTCCTTACTGTGTTCTGTAGTGTAGTATAGTACTATGCATCCCTGTTTATAAAGAGATCATTAATTATTGTAACTAATTCCTTTAATTATCTTCTAATCCATCTAACATTTTGTCAAAACACAGTTATGTTATCGATGTATGTTATTTTGACAACCCACCACCTCTGGACCAGTAATCAAGGAGCCTCAATCCTTACCACTGGCAACAGTGGGGGATGTTCACTGAGAGGATAACAGGTACACACACAGTATCTCCAGATACAGCTCTCTGCATCAAGCACAATCAAGCACAATTTCTGTTAAGAGCACACTGGGAACACAGTCAATCTGGGGCTGGTTTCTCCCTCTTTCTCCAGATCCCCAATAAGACTCCCCACTGGCATAGCTATAGAGCTGAGATCTCAGCTGAATGTCCAAGACAAGACCTTCGGCACTCTCTCTGTCCAACCAGTGCTTTGTGTCCCTGCCCAAGTAACTGACACATACACTCTAGGAGGTTTGATTTACACACACAAACATACACACCTGGGAAAGGCTGGCACAGGTTTACTAGCTATTCCCCCTTCTGCCCAGACTGTAAGGTAGTTATTATTGTCATCAGACACTCCTACCAGCTACCTTATACTGAATGAAATTAATATTAATACAAATGGTAGTTTGATCAAGAGCAAGGATATTATGAGTGACCCACACAGTGTCCCCAAATAAATATGCAAATACTCTCAAAACTTACATATCTCTACAAAGATCAGCCACAATGAAAGGTTTAAATATATTTAATAATAAATAATAAAAGAACAAGGCAATACTAAATAGCTATTCACAGTGACATCAGAGTTCAAAACCACAGGAAATATTGAAAATAACACTGAAGAGCAGACTCATACAAATAAAAAAAAATATCTAAACTAAGTTTCACTATATTCCTGACTGAATCTAAGAGAATTATACTATTCCCTACTCACTTAATAGAGCAAGGCAGATGATGTGGTGAATGGTCCTTCTTGCTGGCAGGCCCACGACAGAATACAGAATGCTCAGTATCACTAAGAGACTTTTCAAAATAATAGCTAAAAAGTTCCATTTGGGATAGCTTGTAGAATTATATCACTTCTGGTCATCTGACTTCTAGTTCCCATGCAACCCCCCATTGCTGGAAGCTGACAGGATTTAGCCCTTACCTGTAAAAGTGCACACACAAGGGCTTTTGCTCAGATCTGTGGCAGGTGCTGGAAATCATAAACTAGTTTCATACCACCATGCTTCTAGAGTAGTAATTAGTTCACCCCAAAGACGATACAGAATGTTTCCTACTACAGACTTTGTGTCTCTGGCTGCATTGAAACCTGTGAGATAATTTCAGATATATTTTAAAGTTTGCTGGACTGAGGTTAACGTTCCAGTTTCCTCTGTTAAAACATATACAAACTGTTACAATAGTGCATGTACATTTCTGTTCTTTCCAGTAGGGTACACTGTGTATACTCAAAAATTACATTAAAAGCACCAGCAGTCACTTGAAACAAAAGTCCAAGGTGCCTAAGGAAGCAGGAAACAAGCACTTTTAAAAACACGATTTATTGCACGAAACCACAGCACATAGAAATCTATGTCCAAGATGGCCGACCTTTTCAGTTCAATCCTGAGCTCCATAGAAAATCTTCATAGCACCGGCGACCTGGAAAGTCAGCGCAGGGCTGACATCCACATCTGATGAAATAAACCAAACGAAAATGTATAGGCTGAGATTTCAGAAACGCGAATGTGTATTGGGATTTCTATGTGCTGTGGTTTCGTGCAATAAATCGTGTTTTTAAAAGTGCTTTTTTCCTGCTTCCTTGGGCACAGTGTGTATACATTTAAAACACAAGCACTTTACAAATACCTTTTCAGCACAAACATCTGTACATATCAGTTTAATATGCACACGACATGCAGTTCTAATAGATTTGTAACACAAAAATCCTGTATAAATCAGTATGATATTCACAAATGACATCATTTACAAAATTCCAGCTAGCTGTGCTGGCAGTACCTCCTATCGTCACCCCCCCCCCCCCAAAAGATTCAAGCTAGTTTTTCAAATGTCTCTTGAGAAATGTTGCTTGAGAGGAATGAGCCTATCTTAGAATACATTACCCCATACCCTGTCTTGAGAGCTCATCTGCATTGGTATTACTAAACCCACTATGGTGCTGCACTGTCATATCATATGCCTGCAACCCTAGGCTCCACCTTAGTAACTTGGCATTTTGCTGGCTGGCTTCCTGTAGTCATAGATCCCCCTCAGACTCCTCCTGCCTTCTACTGCAAATACTTAGCACCAGGGCCTCCCTATCATGGTAAGGTTTCTTGGTGTTAACATGGTACTATTTGTGCCTCTGCCTTCTGTCTAACAGTTCTAAGATATAGTTAACAGCAGTGACCTTTCTTACCACTTTGAAGGGTCCCTTCCAAGCTGCCTGCAGCTCATTGTTTGACAAGAATGAGAACCATAACCTGCTGACCCACAGTATACTCTCTGGAACAACGATTCCTGTCATACCAGACCTTTTTCTCCTGTTGGGCTTCTGCCAGGTTCTCCTGGGCCCAATCCCATCAGTTCCCTGAGCCTTGTCCTGAGTTTTAGGACATATGCCACAACAGACTCCTTGTGGGATTCACAGTCACTCCCACTCATCGCAAATGAAAGCTAGAGGCCCCCTCACCTGATGCCCATACAGCAACTCAAAGGATGAAAAACCTGTGTTTTCTTGATGGATTCCTGGGGTACCTCTCTGTATGCAAACAGCAGATGGGACAAATATTTGTCCCACTCTCTCTTAAACTGATCTGCAAATGCCCATATCATGGCTTTAGTGCAGAGTTTAACCCATCCACAAGGCCATTAGTCTGGGGATGGTAGGGGTGGTCTTTATGTGCTTCACCCCACAGTGCTTCCACAGACAAGCCATCAGGTCTGACATGAAACTGACACCTCTGTCAGTCATTATTGCTTTTGGGAAACCTACCCTCCTGAAAATCTCTAACAAAGCATTTGCCACCTTTTCTGCCTCAATGGAGGACAGGGCCACTGCTTCTGGGTATCTGGTAGCATAATCTACTACCACTAGGATATACTTCTTCCCTGTGGAACTTTGGGTACACGGAGACCCCACAATATCCATAGCTACCCTCTGAAATAGCTCCTCATTCACAGACAAAGGCACCAAAGGAGCTTTGACCTTGTCTTCTGCCTTACCTACTTTTTGGCTTTGCTCACAGGTCCTGCAGTACCTTGTTACAGCCCTTGCAATCCCAGACCAATAAAAGTTCTTTCTTAATACGTCTCCTGGTATGCTTTATGCCCATATGACTTGCAAAGGGAATGTCATGGGCTATGGCTAGAAGTGCCAGATTTTAGGCTCTGGACACTACCAACTGCTGTACTCTCTCACCCTCTAGCCCTCCCTCCGGGTTCCATTCTCTATACAGTAACCCTTTGTTCCAGTATATAGAATCCCATTTTCCTTGGGAATCAGATGCCTCCCTAGTTACCGCCCTCAAGCCTTGTAATATATGGTCTGAGATCTGAGCCTGTCTCAGCTATCTCTTTGTAACCCTTCCCAGCTCCCCTTCCACAGGATGTCTGGTATCCTCTGACAGCTGTGCCTCACTACTACTACTCACCTCTGCCCTTGCAGTCACTCTGTCGAAGGGAGCAACAGTACCCACCAACCTTCAGTCTCACTGCTACAGGGTAACTCCCTCCCTGAATTAGCCACTTCACCATTCCTGGCTTCAAGTGTGCAGTCTTTCTGGGTAACCCCCAGGCTACCAGACCCGCATCCCTATCTCCAGCCTGACTGCATGTAACTACATGGAGACAAGGTACTGCATTATCAAAATCATTCCCTATCAGGACATCTCCAGGGATTTCTTCAAACACACCTAATTGCTTGCTTCATTTTCCACCCTCCCAGTCAAGGTGAACCCTAGCCCAAGGTATTTGGAATGAGATCCCTACTAAAGCTCTGACTGGAGTAGACTGCCCAAGCAAGTAGTGTTCCTCTTTAACCATTGCAGGCTTCACACTGGTTAGGTCAGAGGCTGTGTCTCTCTTAGTAATGGCCAGGTTTCCCATCTACAAATATAGGATATAACCTCTTGGAGTAGTTTGGTACCCTTGTTGTCTCCAAACAACTTAAAAATGGCATTCTGTTATTCCCACTTGCTGGCTCCCCTACCTTTGGTTCCCCACCTTGCCTCTGTGGACATCTATATAATACATGGCACCACTGGTTACATTTAAAACATTTAATCCCTGACCCTGGCCTTGTAGCTGAACTAGTGGCTTCCCTTATACTGGAGGAGTCTGTTGGGGTGGCCTAGGCTATAATACATATACATTTAAAAAGTTGCAATAGTGCATGTACATTCCTGTTCTCTCCAATAGGGCACGCTGTGGATACATTTCAAAACAGGAATTTTACAAATACCTTTTCAACACAAGCATCTGCTTAAATCAGTTTGGTATACACATGACATACAGTTCTAATACATTTGTAACTCAATCATCTTTTATAAATCATTTTGATATTCACAAATGACATATAATTATTTACAAAATTCCAGGTAGTTGTGCTGGCAGTACCTCCTATCATCACAATTATTTCTTAACCACTTCAAATCTCTTGGATGATTTAGAAGAAATTTGCATAATATGCAAAGCATTTTTATAAAATTAGTAGACATATAGGATATGCATGATTCAAAGATAGGATATGAGCATGCGTGTTTTGCAGCTTGCAGTGCATGTAAACAGAAAGATATATGCAAAGTGACTATACAGAGGTGTTGAGATTCAAAAGCATTGCACATCCAGTCTACTCAGTGAGACGTCCAAGTACAAATTTGCGAAGTAACTTACAAATATTAGTGGAAACAACAGAAATGTTAGGAATTACAGCAGGAATGGTTCACCTAAACCAATTTCATTTTTCAGGGTCTTATACCACCAAGATGCCTTCTATGACAACACCCAATGGCTTAACTGACTAACAGATCTTTGGCCACCACTGAGTGGAATGAGCAATACTGAGGGTCATCTGTGATGTATGCCAGCCATATTTGACCCTCAGGGAATGAATGACTCACCAGTACCTGTCTGCTTCCTTACCTATTCTGGACAAAGGTATTTTCCAACATCTAACAAGAGATACCTTTAGGATCTGCCAGTTATCTACCTCAATGAACTTGGAAAAACTCTATAATGTCAGATTCAGCATATGGAAGAATCATACCTAGTTGTCCAAGGCACAAGAATTGTAACTTCTAGAATATAAGCCACCTCCCTTCAATTCTACTGTTAACTACATGCATGCATGTTGCAATTTGCTCATGCAGTTGAGGATGTCTGCACCAACAAAAAGGTCTAAAATTCTTAGAAACACTGGTTGGTTTGCAGCGCAGATGGCCTCATAACTAATATGTTTTCCCATTATGATGACAGTGTGCATGATGCTACATACAATACATATGTGAACTGCATCACTGCTTTTATCTGGGAGATTTCCCAGACAGGAACCTAATCAGTAAGTATAAGAAACATACCATTTAGTAATCCATAAATTTATCAATATTCATGTGTAGTGAATGTCTCCAAAATGTCTATGTATAGCAGGTGATGCAGGATACCCCCCCCCCCCCAATCATGGCTGATGACATCAGTGTCGGATCCCCAGACAGTGACAGAACATTGTTATAATCTCAATCAAGACCAGACATGTTTCTGTTGAATGTGCATTTTGACTGTTCAAGGACTGTTTCAGATGTATTGGCATCTGAGTGGAAAGACTGCAGTAATAAACGGTGTGGTTTTTTATGTATTGGGGACTGACATAATGTCGAAGGTGTTTACCTCACAGATACAGGATGCAGGGTTTGATTCTCACCTTTAGTCAATTTCTGATTATTGCATGAACATGAAATAGTCTGCAGACTGATTTGCCTAAAATTTACAAAACTCATTTCTTCATGGTTAAAACATTCTTGGTGACCATGTTATTAGTACAGAGAATATTCAATGAATCCAGTGTCGCTCTTCACTGAATATGTACCTTCATTTTTAAATTGCAATTATTTCAAGAAATTTTTAATTATCAGTGTTATTTCTGTGCATTATTTATTAATTTTGTAGATAAATTGTTAACTTTTATAAACCTAAATCGTTTTAGTGTGCTGTATGCTATCACTGCTTTTTAAACTGTTTTTTCTACAATCCTACCTCTTTACTGTGTCTACAGGTTAGATTACTGTTTAGTTAGATAATCTGCTACTATACCTCTCAACCTGGAATCATAAAAAGTCTGGACAAAGGCCCATGAAAAACAGGTACAACAGGCCAAAAATCTGTATGCTGATTAACATAAAATGTGCATATAGAATTATGTAACCCAGCCTGCTCCAATGGATTTGTGCATTACCAACTTTTAAATGCATACTGAAGAACAGACAAAACATTTCATGCAGACACCAAGAAAAATTTTTATACCGGATTGGTCAAGGCCCGGTTTAACAACAACCGCCACTAGTACTGTTAGCCTACAGGGTGCTGGCGGAAATTGGGCTACTGTTGGCCGAAGGAGGAGGAGAGGTGGAAGACATGGCTTAAAGCAGGAAGAGAGGAGAAAGGCTAGGACTGTGGTAGTGAGGGTCAGAACTTTGAATGTTGGCAGTATGACTGGTATAGGGAGAGAGCTAGCTGATATGATGGACAGAAGGAAGGTTGGTATATTATGTGTGCAAGAGACCAGATGGAAGGGGAGTAAGGCCAGGTGTATTGGAGGTGGGTTCAAATTGTTTTATCATGGTGTGGATGGGAGGAGAAATGGCGTAGGAGTTATTCTGAAGGAACAGTATGCTGAGAGTGTTTTGGAGGTGAAAAGAGTGTCGGATAGGGTGATGTTTATGAAGCTGGAAATTGATGGTGTAATGATGAATGTTGTTAGTGCGTATGCTCCACAAGTTGGGTGTGCAATGGATGAGAAAGAAAAATTTTGGAGTGAATTGGATGAAGTGGTGATGACTGTACCCAAGGGTGAGAGAGTGGTGATTGGAGCAAATTTCAATGGGCATGTTGGTGAAGGGAACAGAGGGGATGAGGAAGTGATGGGTAGGTATGTTGTTAAACAAAGGAATGCAGAAGGTCAGATGGTAGTGGATTTTGAGAAAAGGATGGACATGGCTGTGGTGAATATGTATTTTAACAAGAGGGAGGAGCATAGGGTGACATACAAGAGTGGAGGAAGATGCACACAGGTGGATTATATCTTATGTAGGAGGGCCAGTTTGAAGGAGATTGGAGACTGTAAAGTGGTGACCGGAGAAAGTGTAGTTAGGCAGCATAGGATAGTGGTTTGTAGGATGACGTTGGTTATCAAGAAGAGGAGGAGTGTGAGGGCAGCACCAAGGATCAAGTTGTGGAAATTGAAAAAGGGTAATTGTGAGGTGGAGTTCAGGGATGAGTTAAGGCAGGCACTGGGTGGCAGTGAAGAGTTACCAAATAGCTGGGTAACTACAGCAGAGCTAGTAAGGGAGATGGCTAGAAAGGTGCTTGGTATCACATCTGGACAGAGGAAGGATGACAAGGAGACATGGTGGTGGAATGAGGAAGTACATGAGAGTATACAGAGAAAGAGGTTGGCAAAGAAGAAGTGGGATTGTCAGAGAGATGAAGAAAGTAGACAGGAGTGTAAGGAGATGAATTGCATGGCAAAGAGAGAGGTGGTGAAGGCTAAGGATAAGGCATATGAAGAGTTGTATGAATGGTTGGACAATAAGGAGGGAGAAAAGGACCTGTACCAATTGGCTAGACAGAGGGACCGAGCTAGGAAAGATGTGCAGCAGGTAAAGGTGATAAAGGATAATGAGGGAAACATACTCACAAGCGAGGAGAGTGTGTTGAGGAGATGGAAAGAGTACTTTGAGGGGTTGATGAATGAAGAGAATGATAGGGAGAGAAGGTTGGATGATGTAGGGATAGTGAATCATGAAGTACAATGGATTAGTAAGGAGGAAGTAAGGATAGCTATGAAGAGAATGAAGAATGGAAAGGCTGCTGGCTCAGATGGCATACCTGTGGAAGCATGGAGGTGTTTAGGTGAAATGGCAGTGGAGTTTTTAACCAGATTGTTTAATGAAATCTTGGAAAGTGAGAGGATGCCTAAGGAATGGAGAAAAAGTGTTTTGGTACCAATATTTAAGAATAAGGGTGATGTGACAGAGCTGTAGTAACTACAGAGGGATTAAACTGATCAGTCATAGCATGAAGTTATGGGAAAGAGTAGTGGAAGCAAGGTTAAGAAGGGATGTGATGATTAGTGATCAGCAGTATGGTTTCATGCCAGGAAAGAGCACTACAGATGCGATCTTTGCTCTGAGAGTGTTGATGGAGAAGTACAGAGAATGTCGGAAGGAGTTGCATTGTGTTTTTGTAGACTTAGAGAAAGCATATGACAGGGTGCCTAGAGAGGAGTTGTGGTATTGTATGAGGAAGTCAGGAGTGTCAGAAAAGTATGTAAGAGTGGTACAGGATATGTACGAGGGTAGTGTGACAGCGGTGAGGTCTGCAGTGGGAGTGATGGATGCATTTAAGGTGGAGGTGGGGTTACATCAAGGATCAGCTCTGAGCCCTTTCTTATTTGCAATGGTGATGGACAGGTTGACAGACGAGATCAGACAGGAATCCCCATGGACTATGATGTTTGCAGATGACATTGTGATCTGTAGTGAGAGTAGGGAACAGGTGGAGGAGACCCTGGAGAGATGGAGATATGCTCTAGAGAGAAGAGGAATGAAGGTCAGCAGGACTAAGACAGAGTATATGTGTGTGAATGAGAGGGAGGATAGAGGAATGGTGAGGATGCAAGGAGTAGAGGTGGTGAAGGTGGATGAGTTTAAATACTTGGGGTCAATAGTTCAGAGTAACGGTGAGTGTGGAAGAGAGGTGAAGAAGAGAGTACAGGCAGGATGGAGTGGGTGGAGAAGAGTGTCAGGAGTGATTTGTGACAGATGAGTACCTGTAAGAGTGAAAGGGAAGGTCTACAAGAGGGTAGTGAGACCAGCTATGTTATATGGGTTGGAGACAGTGGCATTGACAAAAAGGCAGGAGGTCGAGCTGGATGTGGCAGAATTAAAGATGTTAAGATTTGCACTGGGTCTGATGACATTGGTTTGGACATGTGCTGAGGAGGGATGCTGAGTATATTGGGAAAAAGATGCTAAGGATGAAACTACCAGGTAAAAAGAAAAGAGGAAGGCCTAAGATAAGGTTTATGGATGTGGTGAGAGAGGACATGCAGGTGGTTGGTGTGACAGAGCAAGATGCAGAGGACAGGAAGAAATGGAAACAGGTGATCTGCTGTGGCGACCCCTGACGGGAACAGCAGAAAGAAGATGATGATGACTGAAGAACAGACAAAATGTTAAACACAAAATAAACAGAAGAACAAAACCTATACTTCCCCATCTGTTCTATACCCAACTGTACTGTGCAAACCTGTATACCACACAAAGCATTGCTGCTTTTAGTGTATATTGAGAATATGGTATCATGGAATAGCATTACTTTTGTCAAAATATGCATTGCATCAAACAGTGCTATTGTCAGTGCAATAGTAAAGCTTACTGTTAGAAATGTATTGCCTCTATATTTCTGCACCTCTACTGCACCCATCTGTACTCTGCAAATGTGTATTGTCCAAATCAGTTCATAGGTTCATAGGTTGATACTAGGCTATCTGCCCTAGGGCATTTATAAGCCTAGCCAGAGTATGTTTGGCTTTCGCCACCCTTTTAGATTAGTTGACTGTGCCTCTGTATAGTAGGTCACAGAAGGTAGCCCTTTTAAGGTTTGTTTACTTGTACCTCTGTCAAGCAGCGACACAGAAGAGATCCCAGGGGTAAACTTACGATCTCCCATCCATTCATCAAGATTTCTCTTGAAGAGGGTCAGTGAGGGGTTCTGCCTGACATGGATTGGGATTTTGTTCCAGAGTGAGGGGAGCCTCTGGGATATGAATCTGTCCCTCCAGCATGACCTATTTATTTCTGTGCTGAGGTTCAAGTCCCTGGAGCGTGTAGCTCTAAGGGATTTAGATTTCCTGAGGTGAAGCATGTCCATTAATTCTGGTTTGGACATGGCTTTATACGTCAGACACAGATCGCCAGTGAGTAGGCGGTACACAACTGAGTAGAGCTGGAGTTTCTTTAGCTGAACTGCAAAGGGCATCTGTTTGAGCCCCTTGACCCTCTTGGTGAGATACTTTTGGGGTCTTTCCAGTTGCTGAAGTTGTCGGGTAAGGTACATCCCAAACGGGGCATTGTACTCAATTATGGGTCTGATAAGTGATGAGTAGAGGGGCATAATGACCTCTCTTGATCTAGATGTGAACCCTTTCATAATAAGGTGGGCTATATAGAAGGTCTTTCTAACCACTTTGGCATCGTGATTGTCAAAGGAGAGATTGCTATCTATTTGGGTCCCCAAGTCCCTAATTACTTATTAGCTGATATGATACTATTAGTCTGTATTTAGCAATTTGGTATAGTGGAACAGCATCACCTTCATTACAATGTTTCTATGCAAAGCAGCACTACTTTAATAATGATTTGGGCAGATGGAAATTGCACAAAAATGTTATATCACTTTTATAAGCATTGTGCATGGGTTCTAAGTGCTTTAATGCTGAAGCATAAAGCAAATCAAGCGTTAAAAATTCACCAGCCTATTTCTTCATCTGATAAATATAGGAAAGAAAAAGATACCACATAATAGCACAGTGTACCTCATTAGTGCAACTGAGAATGTGCTAATATACACACAATACATACTGGAATGAAGGTACAGCCTATACTGTAGTAATCCTTACAGGCAAAAACAAAGCAATTTCAGCTCCACTATACAAAACTTGAATGCAAATACAAGATCTTAACATTACAAATATTTTAGTTCCACTGTATACAAAACTCCAGTGAAAGTACAAGATCTTAGCATTGCAGCTATCTTAGACCTGCTTTTAATATTATAGTGTGTTACTTCCATACTATAAAACAAGCAGTACCTTGCAAATATAAAGTTCTCTACACATAGAAAAATACAAAAATTTCCATCCTTAACTCATTTGTATTACTTTACAATAAACTACTAAAAAATAAAAACAGACAGTTTAGAAATCCATGAACCTTGTTAAAAATCATACAAAGTGTAGAATTCGAGACCACACTGGATGAATGGTATGCACAAAACTCATATTTATTTAACTTCCAGACCAAGACATTAGCTCAATTGGCTTGCAAATGCACAGTTGCCTAGTCTATAAACACATTCCAAGATAGAGGTTATCCCCCAAGTTGCAAAAGGGAAAATAAACCACACTCCACCCCTACTGTCAATAGTACCCTTTAAATTGTTGTATTTCACCACATTTTCTTAATATTAACATCTAAAAGTGAGTGAGTTTTTAGCTTAGCTATGCTGTGTAGTCACATTTGTGTTTTTTTTTTTTTTTTTTTTTTTTTTTAATTCTTTTACCTGGATGAGGAGAACGGTTACCTGAGATAACTTTTCTCATCTTTCACTACCTGCAGCTGCAGCTATGCCTGTGACATGTCCTTTCTTCCTTCCTGATTTCTGAACTTGCTGGGTTTGGGTCCAGCTCTGGAATCCTGGGATTGCAAGATGAGTTTTAAAACACTGACTTCTCTGACAGGGTAGGAATTGGGTTGGGATCGGACCGGTCTGGATTGGACTCTGCACTCTGGGATGGCTGCTGCTTGCTTCTTTACTTATTATTTAGCAATACACTCACACTTGCCTGCTGCAGTACACTGACTATCATACGTCTCAACCTGTTAACAAGAGAAATCTGGACAAAGCCTAAAAAATGGTGGGGCAAAAGCCCAAAATAGGGGCAGATTTTAAATGCTGCTGTTATGAACTTAGGAAAACTGCTAGAATAACAGGATTTGTACTTACATGTATTTCCTGGGTGATATTCAGTCTAAATATGAAATACATGTAATTATTTAGTGACATCAATCCTCAATGATTTGCCAGGAAACAACATATTTTATAAGGAACAGAACAGACAACAATATGAAGCAAAAATCTGGAGAGTTAAGACTTATGTCAATAGGTATGGATGGTTTGCGCAGTTCTCGATAAATACTAACCCCTTATTTTATAACACAGGACACATAGAAACATTCATATGACCCATTCACATTACTGCAGAACACATTCTCCTGACATGCTAGCAACCAGAAGAAATTATCTTGCTAAAGAAATGCATATTTCGTTAATAATTTACATTCTTAGGAAAAAAGTGCTCTACCCATGGAGAATTTTGGCATGCGGTTTGTGTTACTCTCACATTACATGTGCATGTGATAGAACTTAATACATTTACTCTTATGAGTAGATTTTAATTATGACCCTGTCATCCTCAATTTCTTTGGCTTCCACCTTCCTTTTCTTCCTGGTCTATACCTTTGCCATCCACCTCCTCTTCCTCCACCTGCCACAACCACTTAACTCAGATGCTGGTGCTAACCTCCATTAATATTCACACTATTAAGCCATCCAGTGGTCACAACAAGGAAAAAACCTTCCTTTACACCAAAAGTCCTTGCCAGTATGTCATGACTTAATCTTTTCTTTACAGCGCTGGTGACTACACAGAAATCCCAATGCAACATTCAACTAATCAACTTATGAACATACGTAGAGATGAAGTAAACACACACTACAAACACAGTCCAACCCTCGAGCCCTCAGCCAAATTCTGACTAGCTGGAAGTCTGCCTCATGAAGCTGATGTCATTGTGCACACCCCCGCACTTGATGAAGTTACTGGGAAAAAAATTTTGGGAAGTTATCAGGAATTGAAGGGGCCACTCAGAAATTTGTGGCATCCCTTTATTCTGCCCTCAAAACCAGTAAAAATGGAGGAATTTGGTATGGTTGAGAGGTATGACTGCTACTCTGTAGGTTGTTTCATTGTTTATGTTGTTATTTTCTTGCAATTCAAGTTTAATTTGTGATTAGAAGCCTGGAACAGTTAGTACAGCTCCCTGATGGCAGCTTAGTCTAGTCAACTTCTGTGCTGTAAATCACTTAAAGAAACTTCGATTGTTCTACTTTTGATTGGCCAGAAGCCATTTTACTGTTTATTACTTATTTTGAAACTCTATAAAAGAATCACATTTGCATGAAGCTTAGCTCATTTCTGCAGGGCTGAAACTTCCTTGGTGATTATGCCATTGAGTGCAGAGAACTCTTGACTGAATCTTGTGCCATTCGGGATAAGTATTTCAAATTACTAAACTGCATTTTTTGAGCTGTTTTAAATTGCTGTTATTACTGTGTATTATTTATTATTTCTGCACATTAATTGCATTTGTACCACTTTATTTCAACTCTTTTTTCTGCATTACTGCCGTCTCACTGTATCTGCTTGTTAGATTACTGTTTAGTTAGATAAAGTGCTGCATTGTAGGTTGTTTCATTGTTTAATCTGGTTATTTTCCTGCACTTCAAGCTCAGTTTGCGATTAGAAGCCTGGAAGGGTTAATATTGCTCTCTAGCAGCCTAGTTAACTTCTGTGTTATAAATCACTTAAGGAACCTCTGATTGTGCTCCTTTTGATTGACCACAGGCCATTTTACTGTTGTACTGATTGTTTCAAGCCTTTATAAAGATATTTTATTTGTGTGAAGCTTAGCTCAATGCAGCTGGTTTTAACAGTGCCATGTGTAGATGCAGTCACATAGAATTTAATTTTTTCCTATAGAACTACTTTTCTAATTTCCTAAATCGCTAGTTGCACGCTGAGCAGCTAGCTTATGCACTGAGTGGCTACTTTGAATTCTGACCCCCTCAAGCTTGACCAAAGGCAGTTTTAGGGAGTCTTGATAGTATTGTTAGTCTTAGAGCATTCAAGCAAATCAGCTGTCAATCTCCCTTGTACTAGCTCTCTGTAGAATAAGCAACTGGGATCCAAAGACATGGGCATGTACTTCTGTGCTATCTCTGCAGCTAGACTGGTGGACATGGACATCTTGAGGGAATGCAGCAATTGCCACATGTTCACTGACAACCACCTAATCATCAAACACATGAATAAAGTATGTGGGAGTTGCAGTTACACAGTGTCATTGGAGGCAACTCTCTTGTCTACAAGCACCTACATTACCAAACAATTTGTCAGTAGCAAACACGTCACCCACCTTACATAGTACAGATGAGTCACATAAACCCTTATACAATGAGGTACTTAAATGTAATCTCCCCAAACCACAAAGGCTTCCCAGACATCTACACACACAAATAATTCCTCAGCAACCTCACGAGCACGCCACAAAAACACCCACCAAGACATATACTGCAACAACCCATAATGTCTCAGCCTTTAAGTCCATAGGCCATACCACTACATAACCCAGAATTCTTGTCATAGAAGACTCCATAGTGAGACACACAGATTTCCTATGAACCAGGCTAAACAAGGAGAGAGTAATGGTCAGCTGGCTACCCGAGGGGATGATCCATCGTATGACTCGCACACGCAGGTCACTTAAACCCAAGTACAAGTATGATAAAATAAAAAACACATCAGACTGTCCTCTCTTATGAAGCTCTTTTATTCACTCTAATAACATAAAATTAACCTGTATAAAACTGTATTAAAATACATGCACTTAAGCGCTTTTGTCTTTGTAAGACATCATCAGAACCACATTTTAAAACCAGGAACCACTTAAATAATCTCAAAATCAGCTGTTAAACACACACTCATGTAATCAACCAATCACCATCTTCAAACTAAAAATACATGCAGACTACAGACTTCTTGGACAAAATCATATACCATGAACAATACCAGTGTTATTTAATTCTACAATCACTAAAGATATTTAAACTATGTTTGCTCTTCTTTTTAATTCACTCATAATAGAACTATTCTCATTCAAACCTGGAGGGGTGGTGACAGCAAAATGAATCTGCCAGTACATTTCCCATTCTAACAGGCAATTCATCCAGAGCCATCTGCTTAGATGTTGTAAAGGGTATTTTCAATATTTAGATGACCTGTTGATTATTTAGGGGGCTACTTAAGATGAATTAAAAAAAATGTTTTGATATGTTTCAAACTAGCTCTACATTTTTAAGATTTACATTTATAACAAATGTTAGCAAAATTAATTTCTTGGACAATGAGATTTTAAAGACACCTACAGGGGGTATTCAGACCCAAGTATATTGTAAACCCACGAAATCCAAATTCAGAAATGGGCAGTATTGTGTCCAAAAAACAGTAACCAAACTGCAACAAATCCCAACTTGAACGCAGATTTATTGTTTGAAATAAAAAGCGTTTTCGCTGCTACATAAGAATGCAGCTTCTTCAGAAAGAAACAATACAAATAAAATAGCGCGAACAGTGCGTTTTAAAACAGCAGGCGGAAGTGTGTCAGCAGGCATCACTTCCTAGTATCGCGCTACTAATATGAAAGTCAAACAGTAAAAAGATATTTAAAAACTAACTACATAATATTTAAGTTTACATATTTAACATTTAAAACAGTAAAATCACTGTATAATAGAATATACTGAAAATAAAAATAATTATTATAATTATTCCAGTCTGATTAATTCAAATACCTTCTCATTTTTAACACCACTGAAATATTACAATTATCATTTATACCTGGACAGCTAAAGGCATTTAATTTAATTTGCTTTTCTAGTTCCCTTAACTCTAAGAGAAGGTTAAATGGGCCTCCCCTAATACTAATGGGAATATGGTCAATTCCCATAAATGAAAAACTGTGATTAGGAAATTTTAGCGCATGTCTAGCTAGAGCGTTGTCCTCTTTATTATTTCTAATGGCATAGATATGTTCATATATCCATTGACGGAACTTCCGATCCGTCTTGCCAATATAAAATCCAGGACATTTGTTACAAAATGCTACATACACAACTGATTTTGATTCACAATTGATTGTGTGATTGATTTCATATTTATTGTCTCTAACATGAAAGGACAAACCGCACTTTATGAATTTGCACCAGTTACAGGCCCCACATATTGTTGACCCTTTGCATCTATAGAATTGGTTAATGGTAGATTTACTTTGCAATATTTCTTTCAAATTCTTACCTTTCCTAAAAAACACACTTGGGTGGAGTCCTAATTTCTCAGAAAGGAAGTTATCATTACTAATAAGAGACCAATTCTTAGAAATGACATTGCAAATTTCTCTAGAATCACTATTAAAGGTCGTAATAAAACTTGTAGGAAATTTTCTATTAGTGTCTTCATTATATCTTAATGAAGACAAATTAGTAACTGGTGAATCCCGTGACACATCATGCTCAAAGTTCACATTTACATCTTGATTGAACATCCTTAAGTTATTAAATTCTTTCAATAGAGGTTGGTAGAAACCAGTAGAACGTTTAAATTCTATTTCTGTGATAATTTCATCTAGAAGAGTGTCTGGGTATCCTCTATTGATAAATTGACTTCTCAAAAAAGTACATTCTAAATTAAATGAGTCAACTGAGCTACACATACGGACAGCTCTAACTAGTAATCCTTTCACTATCGCTCGTTTTTGCTTAAAAGGATGTGAGCTACTAAAATGAAGTAGTGAATTACAGTAAGTTGGTTTCCGAAAGACACAAGATGTATACATTCTAGCTGAACTTTCCTTTTTCAGTTTGACATCTAAATAATCAATCTCTTCGGTGGAAAATTGATACGTGAACTTAAGAAAACCTGTAGTCTGATTCATGAAACAAACTAACGCCTCTGCATCGGCCAAGTCACCATGTAATTAAATAAAAATATCATCCAGATATCGTGTGTACAAGCAAAGTTTTTCTTTGAACATTGGGTTTTGTAAAATAAATTTATTTTCCCAAAAAGCCATAAACATATTGGCTACGCTCGCCCCACACGGGGAGCCCATTGCTACTCCCTGTTTTTGTAAATATATTTTATTGTCAAAAATGAAAAAATTAGATGTTAAAACTATATCAAGGAGTTCTGTTACTATATCAATTTCATTATTAATTACTTCTAGTTCACGGAGTTTCAACTCAATCCACTCAATTGCTTCCTGATGTGGAATGGATGTATATAAATCCACCACATCGATGGTAAGGAAGCTGTTGTTATCATCATATGTGACATTATTCATATTGTTTAGGAAAGTCCAAGAATCTTTGCAGATAGTAGGGATATTCTTGATATATTTAGTTAAAATAAAATCAATTAATTTTGCACAAGAATAAGTCATGGAAAATCTACCGTCTACAAGAGCCCTCATTGGTGGATTCACGAGATCCTTATGAATCTTCGGAATCCCAAACATCACTGGAACCTTTGGGAAAGAAATATCCAGAAAGTTGTACAAATCATGGTCAATTTTCCCTGCAAGGAACATGTCACTAAGATAGTCTCTTATTCTTTTGGACATCACATTCATTTCATTAATAGAAGAAGGGCTATAGGCTACAGAATCCAACACTGTCAACATCTTTTCATTATAGCTAGTATTTTCCAACACAACCAGTCCACCTCCTTTGTCAGGTTTTATAATCCTTATAGGTAATGTTTTAAGGTCATATAAAGCTTTTCTCTGATCTTTAGTAATATTCTGATGAAAACAATGTCTGTTAGTGATGGAAGTATTTTTTATATATCTGAAATCTACTTCACAGGCATTTTCAAAGAATCGTAACCCTATATGGAGTGGGGGGTTAAAAATACTAGGAAGTCTCAGTGGATTTTGAACTGAAATCATATCATTATTAAAAAGCAGGTCCAAGTTCAATTTCCTAACATAGCATTTCAGATCAATTATCGTTCGTGTTAGATCAAAACTACTACTCGGAACAAATGTATTTCCATAAGCCAACAATTCAATAAGATCTGGTGACAAAGAAAAATTAGTAAAATTATAGATTTTGAAGTCACCTTTTGCATTGGTTTGTATAAGAGGAAAACTATGTAAATTATCTTGAGCTCTAAAATGCAAGTTAGACTCATCTATGATATCTCTAGATGCTAATTGTTCTTGACTCTGCTCCTGGTCCAATAAGTACGTTGAGGAAGTTGCCCTAAAAAAACTTTTTTATTATTATTGGAATTGTTATTATTCCGACTATTGATATTACCTTGGTAATTACCATTATTGCCATTTCTCCCATTATTGGGATTATTCCCCTTGATCCTATTACTATGTTTCACCTCATTATTGTGGGAGGTAGTTACACTATCATGTTCATCTAAGATAGGGTCTTGTTCTATTACATCAAAAGTGTCTAGAGTGTCTAGACTAGTACGAGCTTCACATACAATAGATTTCTGTAATTTGGGATAGGCTTGTTTATTTCGATAAGCCACTCTATCCCTGCAAAGCTTTTTTTGTTTTATTCTGCTTTAATTTAGCCATTAGACTGTCTATACTATTAAAAATGCGGTTATAATCAAATTTATATCTTAAGAAGTCCGCATCTAACTTTATGATGTCATCGAGGGATTTTATCTCCTCTGTAATTTTCAAAATATTGACAGTATAATGTTTGATGAGCAAATCCAGAAGTTGTGACCCTTGTCGTTCAAATAATTCTACTAAATCTGTAAAAAATGCATCATCTTGAATAAGTCCAGAGGGTGCGAATGCACTCCGCAACCCTTTAGGAACCATGCTCTCATTTAAACACTGTTGGAAGTAAGAGACTTCCAACTGCAATTTTTTTAAGTTTTAGTAGTTTGGTGTCAAGTTTTTTAAGATTGTCAATAATAGTGTTCACTGAAACAGTGCTATCTCCAGTACCCAAAGCCGGTCGTTCCACGTCAGGTATCCCTGAAAAAGCAAAAGCTTCCAAGTTATTCATCCATTCGGATATTGTAGGAACGCCAATAAGCCCGGGGTCATTATTGGGTTCTCGTAGTGCTGGATCAGTGTTCACACAAGAAGTCCTAGTAGGCTGTGCTACAGGTTGCGCATTAGGGATGGAATTGACATCCGAAAATGAAGAAGGTATTGGAGGTAAATCCGTGTGTAAAACCAAGCCATCAGCAGTAGGATTAACTGCCGGTAAACTGTTTGACTTAGTTCTATTGCTGTTCTCAATAGAATCCATCCGTTGATGTAGTAAATCCATCCTTTGTGAAATCGACAAAAGGAGGGCACCCAAATCCATGTCAGGAGACTTTGGACCAGAATTGTCAGTCCGGAAAATAGGGGTGTACAAGGACTACTGCCGCGTTCTGAAGCCATATCACAAAACACCACAGACTGGAAAAAAAGGGCACACAAAACGAACGAAATCCAAATTCAGAAATGGGCAGTATCGTGTCCAAAAAACAGTAACCAAACTGCAACAAATCCCAACTTGAACGCAGATTTATTGTTTGAAATAAAAAGCGTTTTCGCTGCTACATAAGAATGCAGCTTCTTCAGAAAGAAACAATACAAATAAAATAGCGCGAACAATGCGTTTTAAAACAGCAGGCGGAAGTGTGTCAGCAGGCATCACTTCCTACTATCGCGCTACTATTATGCAAGTCAAACAGTAAAAAGATTTTTAAAAACTAACTACATAGATATACATATTAAATTTACATATTTAACATTAAATAACATTACTTAAGATGAATTAAAAAAAATGTTTTGATATGTTTCAAACTAGCTCTACATTTTTAAGATTTACATTTATAACAAATGTTAGCAAAATTAATTTCTTGGACAATGAGATTTTAAAGACACCTACAGGGGGTATTCAGACCCAAGTATATTGTAAACCCACTTTTTGCAATGCCTTTCTTTCTTTTAATACCAACCACCCCTTTCACCAGAAAAAAAGGTGTGGTAAAAAGTCAATTGATGAGTGTATCCAGTTTAACAACAGATTACACAATGAATCTGGATCAGTTTGAGATTTTGAAAGGCATGTTTCTTAATAGGGAGAACCCTGTGGCTTTGTTGGAATGGTTGCAAAGGGAAGTATGGCTGAAAGACATGATCGATATTCCCCAATTTTCACTTCTGGGCTTAAACCTTTTATGGGTGAGCAGTCATTGAAGACAAGTTCCATGATTTCATGGAAAGACAATATGGTTTTACAATAGTCACTTGATGCTCAAGACATTCAGGACATTATTCATAGAAATTGGCAATTGTTAACAAATAACAAGAGTGTCAAAAAATCCTTTGTTCCTCTCCCAGGTTTACTTTTAAGAACAAAAAAATATTAAATTATTATTAGAAAAGCCTGCCTGTGACATGGAGAGACCTCCTATTACAGTGCAATGTGGACATTGTAATCAATGTCTATACATATGTATGAACCCTGGGAGTGCCTGGCAAATTAAACAATTTGAGGGGTGGTGGAAAATTTTGTTGTAACTCGCAGAGAGTAGTATATCTTGCATTATGTGTTACATGTATGTTGTGCTTTATAGGAAAACTATTAATGCACCTAATAAGAGGATATAACAGAATTTATACAGTATTATTTG
Source organism: Protopterus annectens (assembly GCF_019279795.1). Classification (NCBI taxonomy): domain Eukaryota; kingdom Metazoa; phylum Chordata; order Ceratodontiformes; family Protopteridae; genus Protopterus; species Protopterus annectens. Next base: position 1,385,771,614 of record NC_056743.1, read on the forward strand.
CAAAGGCAACAAAAGTGCATTGGCAAAACACTCTGAGTGCATTGGATTTTAACATCTTAAGTTTTTGGTGCTGGAATAAGTCAAACGAGAAGTATTTTCTGGTGACTGGATAAATCGCTTGTTAGAATGGGAAATGTGCTGGCAGATTCATTTTTATGTCACCACCCCTCCAAGTTTGAATGAGAATATTTCTATTATGAGTGGATTAAAAAGGAAAGCAAATATAGTTTAAATATCTTTAGTGAGTGTAGATTTAAATAACGCTGGTATTGTTAATGGTATATGAATTTGTCCAAGAAGTCTATAATCTGCATGTATTTTTAAGCATGCACTTTTAGTTTGAAGATTGGTATTGGTTGATTACATGGGTGTGTGTTTAACAGCTGATTTGGGGATTATTTAAGTGGTTCCTGGTTTTAAAATGGGGTTCTGATGATGTCTTGCAAAGACAAAAGCACTTAACCTAATGTATTTTAATTGAGTTTTATACCGATTAATTTTATATTATTAGAGTGAATGAAAAAGTTTTGATGCGGCAGTCCAATGTGTTTTTTATTTTATTGTATTTTGACACTGCATATGTGTTTATACACTGAGTCAGTTGGAGTTTTTCTTTCCAAATGCATTTATGTCATAGTCCATGTGGGTGTTATTGATCTTAGACCTTCCTCCCTGGACTATATGACAAAACAGATTATGGAGCTCTTGGTCTATGTGTCCCAGGTTGGTATGAGTAGCACTGAGCTGCATTCTACTTTCACCAAGGATGATGCCACAATATGAACAGATAATGACTGACTTTAATAATTGGCTTAGCTATTGGTGTCATTCCAAGGGAGTGAAATCAGCATAGGAGGACATGGTTTACACACTATTGTGCTTTGCTAAAGATGATCTGCAGCTGTCCCCTATAGGCTTTCAAATATTAACTAAAACATTATCCTCCCCTATGGTGCCTTTTTAGGCAATTCCAAACTGACAAACATTTCAACACAGCAAAATGAGTCAAAGGGAATCTAAAGGTGTTACTGCTCAATGCCAGAAGTTTTAACAGGAAATTCCACTCCCTCCACAGTCTTCTCACCCTGGAGGATACAACAACTGTGCAGTTACTGAGACATGATTTAAAGCTGCAGAGAGCACCCCATCAGTGCAAGACAATAATGCCTTTTATACATTTAGGCCAGCTACTGCACAGGCAGGGCCTAAAGTTGGAGGTGTCTCAATATTCATCAAAAACAAGCTGACCTCAAGGCTGGTCAAACATGATGATGCACTTGAGCTTCTCCATGTCCAAATTATTACAGGCCATGTCTCACACCATCTCCTTGCAAGCTACAGATCACCTTCTATGACCCAGAAAATCCATAACTCATACTTAGATGTATTAAAGACACATACCATACAACCCAACACCATATTCATGGGTGACTTTAACTACCAAACTAGGTTTCATATGTGACCCCTAATGTGCAGGGCCAAAGATTCCTTGACTTTGTTAACATAAAAACCCTGGATCAGATGCTCCACACTCCCAATAGGAGTCCAAACATATCGGACCTGGTCCTCACAAACAAGGAAGAATGTTGACCACCCTCCTCAGAATAATGTCCTGTCTGGTAAGGTCAAACCATAAAGCAGGCTCCTTCAAAATAAAAACAAAACCCATGACCCCAGCTAGTCCTGTAACAGTTAAGAACTACTTAAAGGCAAAATTGTATTATTAAGTCATAACCTGGCAAAATATGAAGCCCCACCAAATCCTGAGAACACAGCTGCCTATAGAGAATTTTTCACATAAACTCTGTACAATCATGTTAATAGAAGCATTGAGGCAGCTATGCCCACCAGGAGTATGTTCAGAAGAAACTCAAAAAAAAAGCCACTCTGGTGGAATCCTAATATAAATAGGATACACAACAAAAGGAAGGAAATCATGGCAACATTTAAGAAATGTAACACCCAACAGTATGAAAACTCCCTTAATCTAAACAAACAACTCAGAGGTCAAATCAAGTTCACCAAAGCTAAGTCTGAGGTAAGAATAGCCTCCCAGACCAGGGACAATCATAAGACTTTCTTTAGCTATGTCCACAACCCCAAAGACAGTGAATAGCAATGTGCAGAACCAATAGTTAATGAAACCACCTACACTGAGTAGAAAAGATACAGCAAATCTACTGACCAACATATTCAGCTCCAATTTTACCTCCTTCACTTCTCCCAGCCACTCCCTCAAGAAATACCATCAAATATAACCCCCAGCTATCACTAGGGAACAGGCCCTTAACACACTCTCCATGGCTAAGAACACTTCATTGATGGGCCCTAACAATATTCTAGGATGCCTTCTAAATCAACCTTTACTGCCCAGCCCATATCCTCTACCTAACATATCTAATCCACTACTCCTCAACATACTCCCCACAATCAATCCAAAGGCCTACCTACTCTCCAATCCTACTACAAAAAGGCTTTCTAAACTACAGCATAGTAACTACTAACATCCTTTCTCTTTTCACTTTAAATAACCTCCTTCACTATGTTCCCAAAACCCTTAACCTACACCTCACTACTATTATTTCTCCTCAACCTATCCTACATCTTCTACCTCACTCAACCAAACAAAAAACAAAATCCCAATCCTCCATGCCAACATTTTATCTATATATGAAACATGGCTAAAATCTCACATAAAAGACCATGAAATAACACCACCAAACTACTCTATCATCCGAAAAGATAGATCCCATAAAAAAGGTGGTGGTGTTGCTCTTTTATATTCATCCTCCCTGTCAGTCACCCCTTATAACAAACCTATTCCCAACTTCAACAAAGCAGAAATACTCCTGACAAACTTTCAACTTAACAAACACAAACACATAGTAATAGCCTCCCTCTACATCCCCCTGGAGACAATATTACTACATTAGAAAATATCCTCTTCTGGCTCTCCACTAATATTAACAATGAAATAATAATCCTAGGAGATACTAACATAAACTGGTCCTCCATTCAGTCAATCACAAGTCCACTTAACATCAACCTTTACAACTTCTCACAGTTAATTAACTTCACAACCTGCCCCTCTAAAACTCTATCTTCTGGTAGCATTCTAGATTGGATTTTAGTCTCTCACCCTCATTACTTTTCTGACAGTGGTACACTTCCAGACTCCCTCAGTGATCACCTGCCCACCTTTGCACACTGACTCCCTACACCTTTACTAAGAACACATAACTACATTACCATACGCAATCAAAAAAACTTTAAACCAACAGCTTTCACTGACTCTCTAAAAGCAATCAACTGGGATATTCTAAAAACTCTAACGCTAGATGATGCAGTAGCTCACTTCAACTCAACCTTTTTAAATATCCTAGATCACCATGCTCCCCTAAGCTCTAAAAGAATAAAACTAAAAACCACCCCTTGGCTAACCAAAACTAGTCCAGCAGCTATGAAACACAGAGACAAAGTCTGGGCACTTTACCATAAAAATAAATCTCCCCTCACCCATCTCGAATTCAAAACACTCAGAAATAAAGTAAAAAAGCTAATTACCACTGATCGACAAAACTATTTCTCCAAACTTCAAAACAATAATAAAACAAACCCTCAGAAGTTCTGGAAAAGCATATCTACCCTTATCAATCCTGGCAAATTACACAACCCCAGTCCTGACCCCAATGCTCCTGACAATGACTTAGCTACACAATTCAACTCATTTTTCATAGATTCCATCTCCAAACTAACATCCTCATTCTCCAATACCTCTCCATCCTCCACTTCTCCCACTAGCACTCCTCCCTACTCCTCCATCTCTACTACCACTCCCTCTCCATCTCTGTCACCCCCTCTTCACACACCTCTATCACTAAAACCAATTCCAACATCCACAATAAAAAAACTTCTACAAAAACTAAAACTATGTTCCAATGCCCCTGACAACATTCCTTCATACTTCCTCAGCATTGCTGCTGAGGCCATAGCCTACCCCATCAGTATATTAATCAACTGCTCTATCCAAGAAAGCATGGTACCCCTAATCTGGAAAAAGGCTTACATCATACCTTTACACAAAGGTGGCAATAACAACAATATTGCAAACTTCCGCCCCATAGCTATCTTATCCCCCATCTCTAAAATCCTAGAAAAGTGTATCCATTTACAGCTACTACCTTACCTCTTAGACAATAATCTGCTCACTCCAACTCAGCATGGTTTTAGACCCTGCCATAGCACTATGTCAGCCCTCCTCTCCTTCCTAGAAACTGTAAATAAAGCTTGGGACTCTGGTCATATTGTCTCTACCCTCTTACTTGATCTTTCAAAGGCCTTTGACACTATCTCTCACAAGCTCCTTCTAACCAAACTCTCTCAACTCAACTTATCTCCTTCCTCACTGTCCTGGTTCTCTAGCTACTTATCTAACAGATATCAAGCAGTAAAATGGAAAAAGGCCACATCCTCTTTTCTAATCACCCCAAATGGAGTTCCCCAGGGCTCCATACTGGGTCCTCTGCTATTTAACATATTCATTAACGACTTCCACAACTCTATCCCATTCTCCAGCATTATCCAATATGCAGATGATTCAACTATCATCTGCACTGCTACATCCTTCCCAGCATTACAAAAGCTTACACAAGATGCCTTCTCTACCACTGAATTCTGGATGAAAGATATCCACCTTGCTCTTAATGCCTCTAAAACCAAACTAATGGTATTTACCCCCTCTAAACGGGTTCATGTCAGTACATCGACAAGTCGGAAGATCGACATTCACTCCACCGACACATGAAATAATCGAAACCGCAAACACGGACATTTAACAGGTATGAGGTTTACATTTCGTTAATCATGCTTACCACACATGCATAACACTGCCACACTTACTAAAACATGGTAGGCATGATTAGCGAAATTAAAACTCTTACCTGTTAAATGTCCGTGTTTGCGGTTTCGATTATTTCATGTGTCGGTGGAGTGAATGTCGATCTTCCGACTTGTCGATGTACTGACATGAACCCCTCTAAACACATCTCTATCAGTACTAACTCTCTATTAATTACCAGCCACAATAACACATCCCTGGAATTGGTTTCCAGTGCTAAATTACATGGTGTTCAAATAGACAGTCACCTCAAATTCAACTCTCACATTCAACTCAACATAAAAAAACGCATCAAAAACTAGGCATGCTATACCGACACAATCATTACCTTACACCCTCCACTAAAATCACTCTCTCTACCTCATTCCTCATCCCCTCTCTTCTCTATGGAGCCCCACTCCTAACCAACATCTAATCTTCCCTTAAAACACAACTTTCCACCTGTTACAATAAAATTGCTAAATTCGCTACCAGCCATAAATCTTCTACCCACCATTGCTCTTCACTCCATAAATTAAAATGGCTTGAACTTCCTAACCAACTTATCTGTTCCCAACTTACTCTTGCTCATAAGCTCATTTTCAAACCTGACCTCTGTCCATCTCTTTCTTCTGCATTTAAATTTCACCTTCCCAGCAGGGTACTTAGATCTAACAACCAAAATCTAATCAAATTGCAGAAACCAAATCGTCCCCCTGGTAAATATCTCCTAACCTTTAGCTTAGCACAACTCTGGAACTCCCTACCTCCTACCATTCGCACCACTTTCAACCACCTTACATTCAAAAAATATCTTCACTCTCATCTACCTTCTCAGTGGGAATGCTCTTTCTCCCATCCTTCATGATCCATACTGACTATCTCTCCTCCACTCCACTGAGACCTTCCTCTCTTAAAAAAAAAAAAATAATTGTACACTACATTGTCTGCTCTGTTGCAGTTGTTTCTTACTTTTCTAAATTGAAATGCTTACCTTTTCTAGCATGTATCATCTGAAATGTTTACCACCAGATTGTTCTTCCTAAAAGTGTTTGCTCTAACTGAAATGTTAACAGTACTCTGTCTACCACATATTGTATGCTCTAATTGTAGAATTCTTGTAATTATTGTAATATGGATGTACATCTTACTGTAACCTTATCTGGAGCTTTTCTCCCCAGGACTCCATTGAAAATGGGTTCATTTGGCCCAATGGACTATCCTGGTAAACCAACTGCAAATAAATAAAATAAATAAATAAATAGCATGAAACAATCCATCAGGACCACTAGACCCACTTCTCAACCATTGCCTCCAATCAGGCTTTATGCTGCACAACTGGAGAACTGCAACAGACATCCCTAAACACAGAGGCAGACCATCTGCAGATCCCAGAATCTACAGTCCTATATGTCTGACTAGTCTCATATGAAAAGCCACAGAAAGGATTATCATGGAAATGATAAATATTGATATAGGAAATCTTCACAAATTGAATCCAACTGAGTTCAATTTCATCAAGGAAAGATCATGCCTATTCAACCTGGTAAACTTCTTTGGGAAGTTCACCAAGACAATGGATGAAGGCAAAATACTGCATATTGCCTATCTTGATCTGGCCAAGGTATTTGACACAATACCCCCCCTAGGTATTGTAAATAATGTAATTAGACATAAACCAGTATGCTGCACATTAGATAGCCAGCTGGATCTGAGATAGTACCTAAGAAGTTAGCATAGGGGAGTCCACCTCCACAAAGACACTGGTCACTAGCAGAGTCCTTCAAGGTTCTGTGCTTAGTCTGATCATTTTTGACATCTAATTCTGAAATGTCAAGACCATCCCCAGGATTCATTAATCGTCCATGTAAGACTAAATTAGAGCCAGTTTAAGAGTAAGATGGCAGCGCACCATGCATATTAATGAGGGCGTGCTGCCTCAACTCTAAAACTAACATGGAGCGTGGACAAGTGTAGGGGACATGTCAGACTGCCGATCAGTCCAAAAATCCACACCCCTGCAAGTTTGAAACTCGGGAAATGTCTAGTTACATGAGCGAGTCTGCTCACATGTGTGCATTCTAACACTAAACTCCCCCATATAGTAAACCCCATACAAAAATAAAAAATAAAAGGAAATGTTTTTTTTTTTCATTTCTAATATAGCTGCCTGTATTTGCGCGTGTTTGCACAGATTTGCCCATTACTTAGCTACAGTTAGCAGTTTAGACACCGAAAAGGATAATAAGAAAAATATATGCAAATTAAGAGAAATAACGATAGCGTAGTGGTTAGAGCCTTCTCACAAAGAGGAGGCATTCCTGGTTCAAGTCCCACCACTACACTTTTCATTTTCTGTTGGAAATCTGTATACAAAAATATTTCTTGACATGTATTATTTACAGTTTTGTAAAAAACATTGCAATGTTATATGTAGTAGTGAACAAATTTTATATATATATATATATATATATATATATATATATATAGGAAGGTGAAATGGTTATGCATACTGATGCATGAGTAACTTATTTTAAGCAATATAAAGCACTGCTAAGCATATTTTACCAGTATTGAGCATATTTATATTTAATTGCTCATAGCTGAGCACTGCGTTAACTAGCCCAATGTCTTTGCGCAGAGCTGTGCATCGCGCAAACTAGCGCAAACAGAACATGTTTGCACATAGCTGCGCACAGCACTAACCAGTAGAATGTTGGGCAACGTCAAGCAATGTCGGGCAATGTCGAGCAACGTTGGGCAATGTCAGGCAATGTCGAGCAACGCTGAGCAAAGTCGAATAAAGTTGAGCAAAGTCGGCTAAACAAGGCCACACCTCCTTTACTGTACCTTAACCATTCAGGTCTGGCCAGTAGGAAAATAAAAAACAGTGACAGGGCTCAAAGTCAGGATACTGTGCACTATAGTCACAGTACATAACCACTAAGCCATGACAGCATTTAATAACCATGCACTTTCAACAGACACATATCTAACAAAGGAATATTAAACATTGTTAACATCAGCTAAGCAAGTGTGCCTATGGCTGAGTTTTTTCAAAACTGGCCAATCACAAATAAGTGCGGGAAATGAGGCATATTTAAGCTCCACAGGTGGGAATACTTGCCATAACTGGTTGTAGCTCCCTTCTGGAGTCAGCATGGCCGGTGTTGGAGAAGGCACTCGATTTCAAGCACCACATTGGGGCATTGAGGAGACCAAAGTAATGGTTTGGTTCCTTGTTCACAATCATGAGGAAAGACTCCTGTGGGGCCAGTACCAGGACACCCAATACAAAATGGAGGCCTGGAACTGTCTAGCTTGAGATCTCACCAGTGCCACTGCCGTTCCTCAAACTGGTGAGCAGATCAGGCACCATTACTCTGACCTGAAGTGACGTAAGAAGGATCAACTGGACTAGTGGATCCAGGAGGCCCGTGGGATGGCAAATACCCCAGTACTGAGTAAGTAGCCATTGTATTAAGTATTTAAGAATTGCTATTCTTGTCTATACTATGGATAGGTATGTCTCATTATCGCTGCATTTACTTCATAGCTGCAGGTGTCTGGGTTATGAATCAGCAAGCCCATGAAGATAGGCTGCAAAGGCTGCATCACCAGGCAGGTTAGTAATTATTCTGCATGTACTGTTATATAAAATAAATGAGAAAGCCTTCAAAAAGTGTTTTAACCCAATAAATAAAGGTGTAATAAAACTTTAATAAAGGTATAATTCCTGGAGTGTATCCGTGTGATTTTCTTTGATATGTTGCTGTACTGTTGCATTTTAGAAATAGTACCATTGTATTAAGCAGTGTTAGTTAACACACACTTGGGTAGGCCCATATAAATTGGATGAAGGGAGTGCCAGTAGCTTTTATGCATATTTACAGCCCTTAACTGTTGGTTCATGCCCACCATGTACAGGTTAATCTGGCACATGAGTAGCTTGGTATTGTGTTCCCCAGAAATGTCAGTGTGCTGCCAGAAATGTAGGGAGCTGTTAACATATAACTGATAATTTCACCTGAACATATCTAGATAATTATATGAAAGTAGAGCTGTCAGTGTACCATCTCAGCAGTAGTGCATGTGAGCAACTCTCAAAATATGTAGCAGAAACATCTGCATCCTGGACAGTTTGTATGTCGGATACAGCTCATGTATATAATGATCTAGCAATATCCAATTGCACTATAGAAGGACATTGGGTAGTGTAATAATACATGTAAGGGACATATAACTGCAGTTAATAGGAATGTAGTGTAAACTAGAATGATATATAAGTTGTTAATTGAGCTATCTATTCCACCCTACTGTATGTGCATACAAAATGCAATTCCACACCTCAATGGGTATGTCTAATCTCAAAACATTTGTTGGGACATATGTCCTATTGGTTTATAAATATTTGCATTCATTTCTATGCATGTGCCCTGTTCAAATACCACAATATTGGTGGCCTGTTGCCATCAATTAAACCTGCATGCTGTTGTAATGCCCACTATTGTTCTATATATGCATGTGTTATGCTTGCTTTTGAACTATTGAAACTCTGGTGTGTTGGGGTAATGGGAATACTTCTGCATGCTGTTATAACTAACTGGGAATGCTGTTGACTGTTACTAACCCATATCTTTATTAAATTCTCCAAAACATAGTTCGTATGGGAAGGCCGGTCCCAGTGGACCCACCTGTCCCACCTCAGCTGGCCAGGGCACCTGGCACCAGCAGGTCCGGTGCCCAGCCTGGGACCTCCTCCTCCATTGGGCCCTGTGCCACCTTTGGGTGGAAGCACTGCAGGGGATAGGGCTCAGCCCCCTCGTGCAAGCATGGGTGGAGGAGAGCCACCTATCACCCTTCAAAGAGTCCAGGCTGTGGTGCATAGAGAGATTTAGCGTTCCATTGCAGAACCTCTACGCAAGCTTGAGGCATGAGTGGCGTAACTCCTGGGTCAGCCTACCCCTCCTACACAGCCCCCAGCACAGCCACCCTCTGGGCTGTGAAGGTGCAGTGATGACTGCCCATGGGGTGGGGATCTCAGTTCCACTGTTGCCATCTGTGCACACATGGGCTTGCGATTTTCAAACATCCATCCCCGTCAATGGTGTTCATCCTCCACGTGTCATATTCTGCCGCTGTATGCGTCTTGTTTGTCTTGTCTGTTTACCTCCCCAACCTACCTCCCCAAATATACTTACTTTCCCTACTCCACATTCCACTCTCACCTGAAAAAAAAAGGGCAATCTGCTCCCAAAAAAAAAAATTATGCCCCATACATAGCTGCCCATTTTGCACACATGTCCCCTGGACACATAAAATGTAATTTAATTGGCATTACAACATACTTTGCTGTCCTCACCCCACTCTCATGGGTAGAAGGTTTCATATTTACCTCCAAATTTATTCCATATGCATAGCTGTTGCTGTTAAAGAAATGGGCAGCTATGGACCTTCCTTACACCCATCCTGCACATCCCAAGCTATTTTCCTTCTGTCTTTCCCTCTTTGTGCCCCTTTTTCACCACTTTCCTATCTCCCCATTTTTCTTTTCTTTCAAAGAAATGAGTGCGGGGGTTAGCGGGAGTAAGCACTATTAAGCAGTAGTTAGCGGGTTTGCGCGAGTGTGTGCATGTTTGCGCTTAGCTAAGCATTGCTAAGTATCACGCAGACCCGCAGAAACCCACTTACAGCTGCTTAAAACTGCCTTAGTCACTCTGTATGTGAGGGCCCGTGTTCTGCTCAGCAGCAAAATAAAACACCTCTGTCGGTCTCAGACCTGGGACCTTGTACACACTACACTGCATGAAGTACCACTAAGCCACTGTAGATATACAACAAGCTCATGCTGAAATAAATATATCATGCATCAGAATGAGTGAATGTAAAGGAAAAATAGGAATGCCATACCACACAACTTGTTCTGCGGATCTTTATCAGCAGTTGGGATTACATTACATGACTGTGATAAGAGAAGCAGCCATTCTAGCAGGAAATATTGTTACACCATCACTTTACAACCCCAACATAGTATCACAACAGGACAAATACTGGCATATCTGTTTAGGACAGAGGCCATACCTCCCAACTATCCCTAATTTTCAGGGATGTCCCTGATTTTGAAACAAAATTTAGCTCTGTCCCTCTGAATCCCTTGGAAAACTATTGACTTTGTCCAGAAAGCTGGTGAATTGCACATAATGAGTAATAACAATAATTAAGAGTTAGACATTTCTTTTACTTCAGAAAAGGTGTATTAATCCATTTGCTCTGTTTCTCTCAAAGTCTCAACTTAATGGCACTAATATTTTAAAGGTGACCCTGACGTATTCTCTACTTTTCCCTGAGTCTGTTCAAATATCTACCTGAGTGTTTGAAAGGTCTGGCAGAGGCAGAAACACAGAGGCATAGCAGCCTTTCTGCTGTTAAACACTGTGCAAATAGCTTTGGAAGGAGTTCAGGAAGCATACCCTTATGTAGGAATACAACACTGAAATACAAAAGGATGTAGCCATGCACTGGTAGCAACCAGCTGTAACAATGCCATTGCTCTATTGCTGAAAAGACCTGTGTGGTGCACAGACAAAAAATAACAGGCTATTCTCTGGCTACCATGTGGATAGGTCCACAGTTGGGAGTTACGCAGACAGACTACTTTCCTTGATAAACTAACATGTACACAGCAACCCTGTAAGTCAATCAAGATAAAATTCACACAATAATACGTACGCTCTCTGTACTTCTGCACCCCTACCCAAATGTAGAATATACCTGTGTGTGCAGGGTCTACCAAGGATGTAGGTATGCATACTCACAGTACTGAAATGTGTCCAGTTTTCTTGAGCAGGTTGTGCTAATGTCAACACTAAAAAGTGCAAACTGTTTAGAAATGAGTAAATGAATATTCACAGTATAGCAGTTCACAAACAATTCTTGTGCCAAAGGAATACATCTCAATAACTAGCTTTATATGGCAGTTAATTGTAAAATTTGAAAATAAAGTACATCCTCCCATGTATCTTGGGTTAGCATTTTGAGGGGTGAGTACATTTCTACACTGACAAGTGTGTACTGGAAGCAGCAATATTTAGGTCTGAGTACAAAATGTAAATCACTGGCTACACCCCTGGCTTCTGATATAAGAACTATACCAACCTTCTGTCTTAAACAATGATGTCCACAGCAAGCAAGGATGATCTCCATCTTGGAAAGCTGAAAGGGCCACGCCTACCTGAGTTAGCAATTTATAGTACTGGGTTGCTATGACAGTGATCACTGCAATTACTACACAGCAGGCTGCATGCAATTAGCAAATGGTGGCCACAAATTGGTGCAGAGGCCATCACATGCTCATGTGTAAATACCTACAAAAGCAGGCTGCAATCGCTGCCAACAAACTCAATCACTCTATTGCAGAGACTGACAGAGAGAGAGAGACAGAAAGAGAGAGAGAGACAGAGAAAAGGAAATGTGCAAATACCTACACAAGCACACTGCAATCGCTGCCAACAAACTCAATCACTCTATTGCAGAGACTGACAGAGAGAGAGAGACAGAGAGAAAGAGAGAGACAGAGAAAAGGAAAAAGAAAAATAAATAATACCAAATCATAGAAAAGAAAGGTATGTGACACATATGTATTTACTGGCATGTAGTAGATGTTTTTGAAGAGTAGTCTACATAATGTGAACCATTCATATGTGGCAGCAGTACTTATCTATGCACAGATGTCCTGCTTAACTACTGCTATGGACAATACAGTGTGTACCTGTGGGCAGTGGGACATACCTGTGAAATGTGTAGCTCAGCATTAAATGTCAAAAATCTGATCCATGTTATCTGTGTTTTGTACAGTAGTGTGGCAAATGGCTGTTGAGGGGATTAGTGCTGCCATTATATAAACATGGGTGTGACAGAGCAACACATGCATGATAGTCATATTAAAGTGTAGCTTAGCATTGGCAACTGCTGTAGCAGTCTAGTATGCTTATCTAACATTTGTAGCTATATATACCCCCTCTAATGTTAGTGTGTGTTCACATGTAATACCTGTTTGTGTTGCAGCAAGGCCCAACAGTTCAGCTGTGAGGTCCAGGGGCTTACAACAGTGTGAACCTTGTGTGTGTATGCCACACACATACGGAGAAATATATATGTGTCATATATATTCACATCTCTATATGTGCATAGAGCAGGGGACATATTGCAACTGTTTGTGAATGGTGGAGATATATATGTTGGTGAAGGTTAGTATGCGCATATTTGTATGTAGGTTTTAGTGTGTGACAAACAAGACAGCATGCAGTGCTGGTATATGACATGTGGTGGTTAAACAGTGTGGGTGGTTTGTTCAGTTTGCAATATTAAAGCCAGTGAGGCCTGCTAAAGCTACCTGGGCTGTGAACACTTTCAATGCATTTATCACAAGACTGTGCGATATTATTACATTACTGTACACCTCACATCTTTTGTATAATTGATATTCCCACTATGAAAGGTGAAATGTATATGTGCCTGCATATATATGTATATGTACACCATTGGATGTGTATATGTATATACATATATCTATATATATATATATATATATATATATATATATATATATATATATCGAGAGAGCGCGAGAGTCATATATACTCATACACACCTACATCTACTTGTTGCAATAGATTCTCTGTACTGTTGACTGACTGTGATGGTCAATGTGTTTGTGAGTACGTCAAAGATATTTATTTGTGGGATAGCTTAGTGGGAAACTGTTTATGTCATGGTATTATGGGTCCTTGCTTTGATCCCAGCAAAAGCTGTGTATTCTGTTGCTAGGCAGAAAAAGTGCTATGGCATACAGTGTGATTAAGTCCCTTGGTTTTAAATGGGGTGTGTCACTGGAGGCTAAAGCACTACATCTATGATTATTGATTGGTACTGATGTTGAATCCAAATACTGTGTATACTGTAGTACTACTTGAAGCTCTGGGCCTGTACAGCAAAGTATGGTGTATGTCCACACTGCTTGCATCCACTGTTTTGTGTGGTCCCTGTATTCATCACAGATTACATTCCTTAAGATTAAAGTTTTGTAAGTACTGACACACAGTACTGTATAGTACACACATAAAGCTTATCTGGGTTGCTAAACCTTTGTGTCCTGTAATTATGTTTGATGTGTGTGTGGGTATGTCTGTAACATGTCCTCTGTCATATGTGTGGTAAAACATATAACTGCATATCTAGCAACATTTATAGTGGACTACAGCAGTATGCGACCTATATTCCCAATTGTGCACATATTTTGGCCACGGGTTTGCCATTAACACGTTGTGTGGTATACATTTACTGGACCTTACACTCATTGTGATGGATGACATATTTCTTTACACATCAGCTTGATGTATATCTGCTGTGGCTAGGTGGTGCATTGTGTTGTATACAGTGTGCCAGGTACTTTTGTATAGTCTTATATAGTGATTTTATTTTGTTGCTGTGCAGAACGTGGTTCATTAGATAGAGTGAGCCAGGCACTTTCAGGCAGTTGGGTGAGCAGTGATAAGTGATAGTTAAAGTGTTTCACTCTCAGTTAGCTAATAGGTTGCTATATATGGCAGTTCAGTGATATCTGTACTGTATAACGTTAAATGTGCCATATGACTTGCTCAGACATGATTTTCTTTATGCCTTCCAGGGATCATGGCACATCACAGAAATCCCAGCTATAGTATGTTGAAGATGAGATCATTACTAGCTGTATGATTCAGCACTACAGTCTAATGTTCTCACAAACCAGCCAGAACCAGCAGGAGCGTACTGCAATGTGGCAAAATGTTGTCCAGATGGTAAATGAGGTAGGCATGCATAACCAGACATATGAGCAGGTACACCACCACTGCAGTGATCTACTCAGATATGTCTGTCAGCATGCTTCTGATGTGCGGAGACAACAGCTTGCAACAGGAGGTGGTGTTAATATCCACCCACCCCCCCTGACCAGAGTGGAGGAGCTGCTCCTGAGCCTCGTGGCACCTGTCCAACAACAACAGCAGCAGACATACACCATGATGGAGGTTGGAGCTCCCCAGCAAGCACACATGGAGCATGCAGGTAACATGGCATATCTGTAGACTACTGTTATCTGTTTTGGTAGATCATGCATATGTGAGATGTGGAGTGTGTAGTTAGAAGATGTGGAGCCTGTTGTTGTGCAATTCTGATCATTTGGAACATAATCTGTAGGCCTGTGAATGTAAACTGTTGTACTGTAAGATTGCAAACACACAGTAGCAATGCCACAGTTGTGGCCACTGACAAACTGTCTCATCTCTATGTAGGTCCCTCTGGGGTGACATCAAGGCAGCGGACAGATGCTGGCGAGTGTGTTCTACATTTATTATTGTAAATAAAAAGTGCATGTCATAGTTAAGGTGCAGGGCATGTATACATCTAACACACATACCCATAATGCAGGCTGTGCATGTTTGGTGTAAGACCATGCACATCTCACTAATGTGATTAGCTGCCTCAAACACATGCAATACCCAGATCATCTCAAGCAAATGTGGCTACACTGTAGTGACTATTGGATAGGCAAAGCTGATACTCAACATGCACATGACATACACAACTATGTCATACACAGATCATTTTAACATGCTACACATAAAGGATTCATAAACCCTCTGTAAAGACACACTCCAGTATCCAAAATCTCATCCGCACATTACACATAATATACCTGAGGGGTAGAGGTCTATCATGGGGCATTTAAATACTCTGCAACACACTACACATTCATGGCAGGGAATGCTCCTTATTAGCCTCCTTACAAACCCATGTAACAACTGGTTGTGAAATGGTGTATGTAGCCAAGGTAGTACAGTTCCAGTACAGCATGATTAGTGCTGGTTTGGGAAACATTTGTAGCCTTGAGTGACCACATGATGCTTCATGATGATGGTCTATGGTACTATACCCCATCCAGTTATTGTAACCACAGTACTACACATAGCTTTCATTGCTATACACCTCAATGTTGTGTGTGCAAACATATGCACCTCTAAACAATATGCATACCAATCACCATTTGCACAACTGACACATATATGTCTTGTGATGCTATTGAGTGGCTAGGTCTTATGACACACATTGGGTATGTGTGATGTTTAAATATGCAGTTGTGTTTTAGCATGCCATGTCATGGATGACACTGGCATGTCCACAATATGATCTACACTCACCATAACTAGTGTACATTGGGTATGTGGATGAATAGTATTCCGTCAATTATACATGCACCACTGATGATGTTGTGTGAATACTCATCATGCATGTGCTAAAACTGTGTCCACAGTTATTTGCTAAAGATGCAGAGGCTGTAATCAGCATTGGATATCTATCTGACACACAGATACACATCCACCCATGGTATGTAGACCTGTGAGTTATGGTGCACAGTACATTATAGAGTTTTGAATACTTGCACAGCAATGTTGTGTCCATGTATGCATTGCATTCCAGGGGGAGGCCAATCACCTAATAATAAAACACATGCATCAAAGCCATGTATACTGTTAGTAACAAGGACTGTCTACACTTGCACTGCATACTGTTGAGCAACACATGTCCTGCATGCTGACATGTGTGATATAACTGTTTTGCTTGTGATACTGTACCCCACCATCACCTGCCATTGTGTATGTTCTGAGATTGCTGGTGTTGTGTGTGTGTGTGTCTGCTTTAGGGAGGAGTGCATTTGTGTGTGTGCATGTGTGCATGTGTGCATGTGCATGCGCATGTGTGCATGTGCATGTGTGCATATGTGCATGTGCATGTGTGCATGTGTGCATGTGCATGTGTACATGTGCACATATGTGCATGTGTGCATGCATGCTTGTGTGCGTGTGTGCATGTGTGCATGTGCATGTGGTCTGACATCATGTTCAGGTCTTAAAGTATGTTTCCTGTTTTCCTCTCACAGGTGCTGATGTGGGGCTGGTTCAGTACAGCAGGGAACCTGATGTCAGTGAGGCAGACAGTGATCATGAGGATAGGTGTGTTGAGGCACAGGCAGGTTTGTCAGGATCTGTTATTGGGCCACCAACTGACAGTACACAAGTCTCCACCCCATCCATGCACACAGTCATACTGCCTGTACATCCATCATCACCATTGCCCTAAGCTGAGGGACATTGTACGGTTGGCACTGGCCAGGACAGTGTGGTATCTATGATACATGTATCAGGACACAGCAGCCATAGCCATATGTCTGGAATGGTACCACATAGGCAGATGCCCAGGGGTTCTCGTCAGAACACTGCTGGTCATCATGCCCCTGGCAGACGTGCCACAACTCTTTCAACCACACGCATGTTCCAGGCTGTCATGAAGGCACAGGCATGAATGGAGCGGTACACCAGACAGGGACTAAGGACACAGAGGGCTCATAACACCTCTGTAAATGACATTATCCGTGACCTAGCAGGTGCCATACGTAATTACACTGAGGTCATTGATAGACATTGGGGTGAGACATTGGATGTCCTCCACAATGTCATGTCCATGTGTCAGGACAGTGCGGAACGGTTGAGACGTCGATGTGGACATATGCCAGCAACATCAGCAGCTGGAGGTCGCCATGGATATCCAGCAAGTCACAGCTGCTCCCTTTGTGCCAGTACCAGCCCCAGCAGTGTTGGGGATGGCTGTCCATAGACCGTCCTAGAAGACCTGCGCATAGCACTTCCTAATCTTGGCTATGACTTTTGTTCTTTTGTTGTACAACCTGCTCGTGTTTGGATTTCACCAAGGTGGTTCATTTCTTGCGTTAGGTCTGGGCTTATTTCTAGTAGGCACAGCTGTGTCTAGGCATTTATTGACACTGTTGCACAGGATTTTTGTGCAAAGTTTTGCACAGGCAGCTGTGTTCTCAGGGTTTGGGGGGATTGAAATTTTAACAGGTTGCCACTTAGTAGTAGGAAGTTTGCCTTAGAGTATTTCCTTAATGTTATAGGGTTATCTGGGGTCACAGAACTGATGTTTATTACACAGGAGACATGTTTGTGGTCTGACCTTACCAGATAGAATACCACACTGGGAATGGGGGGTACAGAATTCTCACATGTTTGTGAGTACCAGGTTGAATATGATTGCACCCCTAGTGGACATATGGACTATCCTGTTCAAGATGCTTGTGTATACAAAATCCAGGAATCTCTGGGCCTTTAAGTCTAGAGACATGTAAGTACTCCATTTTATAGTGAGGTAGTTGAAGGCACCCCTAATTATGGTATTGGGTTGAATGGTGAGGGTCTCAAGTAAGTCTAAATATGAGTTATGAGTTTCTTGGGTCATAGAGGGTGACATATAGCTTGTGAGGATATGATAAGGGACTTTGCAAAAATCTGGAAATGGAGAAGCTGAAGCACATTGCCCTGTTTGACTAGACCTGAGGTGAGTTTGTTGTTGATATAGATTCAGACACTCCACCTTTGATTCTGCCTGTGCAGTAACTGGCCTGAATATGTAGAAGGCATTGTAGCCCTGCAGTCTCTGTGGCATTAAACCCTGCCTCAGTAACTGCAGAGATGTTCATATTCTCCATAGTGAGAAAAACCTGGAGAGAGTGGAGTTTCTTGTTTAGACTCCTGGCATTGAGCAGTAACACCTTTAAGTTCCCTTGGGTTGGTTTTGCTATGTTGGAATGTTTATCAGTTTGGCATTGCCTAAAAAAGGCACAGTGAGGAAGGACAATGTTTTAGCCAATATTCAAAAACCCAGAAGGGATAAGTGCAGACCATCCTTGGCAAAGCAACATGGTCTGTTGACCATATCCTCCCATACTGACAAATATTGTACCCCCAGTGGAATGACACTAGAAATTAAGCCAATTATTGAAGTCAATCACCCTTTGTTCATATTGTGGCATCATCCTTTCTAAACATAGAATGCTACTCAATAAAATGCACATACCAGCCAGGGAAACATAGGTTCAGAAGTTCATAGGTGTTTACTAGGCTAAAAAACACACAGGCCTTTTTAAGCCTAGCCATGCATCCCAAATCTCTGACAAGTTCTGATACCCTTGATAAGTGTAAGCATGGGCCTGGAAGATGAACCATTTACAGGTTACCTGTGTCCATTAGAGACATAGTTGCCAAACCAGGGATGAATTTAAAGTTTCCCATCCAATTGCCCAAGTTGCACTTAAATTGGGTTAGGGAGGAACTCTGCTTCACATGGATGGGAGCCTGTTCCATAGACAGGGTAGTCTCTGGGATACATACCTATCTCTCCAGCAGGTCCTGTTTATATCACAGGCAAGGTTTTAGTCTTTAGAACAGGTAATTCTGGTTTTGTTTGTTTTGGGGATATGCAGGAGGTCCAACGTAATCGTGCGCCTCTGGCTTTGTCTCCAAACCTTCCAACTTGGGCTGACCCTCTAATATACTTATTCCTAATCCTGTCCAACCTCGTCACACCCAGTGCAAATCTTAACATCTTTAATTCTGCCACATCCAGCCCAAATTCCATCCTTTTTGTCAATGCCACTGTCTCCAACCCATATAACATAGCTGGTCTCACTACCCTCTTGTAGACATTCCCTTTCACTCTGCCATGACAATGCCATGTATGGCAGGCATAGATCTCCCTTCAAAAGCCTGTAGGAGATAGAATACTAGGATGGGGTCTTGAGGCTGTCTGCATAGGACATTTTACTTACTCCCTGTATTCTTTTAGTGAGGAACCTCTGCGGACGTTCCAATTGTTGGATATGCCTGGTTAGGTACATATCAATTACCATAGTCCAAAATCTCCATAAAGTCTCTCTTCATATAGTCCAGGGAGATGCAGGTCATGTTATTTACACCCACATGAACTATGATTGAATTATACTGCAACTGAAGTCTATTGACTTGAGTATGGGGGTGATTTGGCAGATTCTGGGCCCTGGTAGACAACAGACCTTGATTTTCTCCTTTTCTAGCCTGATGAGCAGGACATCTGTATGTCACACAATAGAGTCTCCTAAGATTAAAAGTATTGGATAGTGTGTCTTATGAGTTTTGTAGTTGAGGATTGAAAGGATGTGACTACATGTGTCGGGTTCGATGTTGTTTTTGTGGAGTGTTTTTTGGGTTGTTGAGGAGGTGGTCAAGCAGGCTAACTTGGGCAATGTGAGGGTAGAAACTACAGCTAAGCTATATATGACTGAATTTATGTGGAAGTGCTCCTCAGCTCACAACCAAGTTGCTTTTTACATAACCATGTACTGGGTAAAGTTACAGGGAAACTTTTATAGGGAACATTAAGTTTCTATTTGTCTTTATCTATATAAAACAGTGCTAAGTACCACTGCTTGATGAACAAAGGAATTTATAAACTCAAAAAAGTGACTAAACCAATTAAAAACAACAAAAATAAGCAATGAAATGATCTCACTTTAAGCTTCCTTTCCAACTCAAACAGACCAGGCTATTTTTCTGCTGCTAGTAGAATTGTAGTCCCAGTCTTTTTAATGTAAAAAAAAAAAAACACTTTAGTTCAGCCAAAAGTAAAAAGATACCAGAAACAACAAGTAATTACAAGGTGATTCTAAGGCAGACAAGCCAGCAACGAGGAACACACACAGGTGATTTCAAAGCATACTAGCAAACAGCTAGACCAAGAAAAAGCAAACACATGTTATGGTGTTAAAATGCAGAAAATGCAATTAGATAATCTGAAAATACAGCAGCAGTCTTCAGAACTAGTCTAGAAAAATGTAATATTTCAAATTAAAGTATTTATCTTAGTCTGCATGGCACCAGATGCAAGCAAACCTCTCTTGAGAACACAGGCGAGGATGCCAAGTATTTGAACTCTGTGGAACTGTGACAAGAGCTGCACAAACATGCTGAATTTATAGACTCAAAGAGAAGTGACTAAACCAACTAAAAAGCCACTGCCCAATGAAACAATCTCACTTCAAGCCTCCCTGTGTGCTTCCCAACTTAGAGAATCCAGGCTACCTTTCTACTGACATTAGAAGTACAGTCCCAGTTTTCTTAATGTAAAAATACACTGTAGAATAGTGTGTGTATGTTGTACCTTTAAGAAGCATTTCAAGGTCAGCATTTCGATATAAATAGTCAGCAAGTGCTAGCTTCAGTGCCATTTTATGAGTGCAACCACAGAGTGAGCATGTATGAGTGCAATAGCTAGTTTGTTTATAAGTTTATCTAAGCTAAAATTATTAAACATCAATCCTGATGTGTTTGTACATAATAAAACTGCTTGAACAGAAGCCACAAAGACTCATCTATTTTATCCTGACTAGGTGAGCAACATGGTGTCTGTACCAGGATTCCAGAGACTGCTTTTCAGAGCTATGAGATGTAGAGTTAACAGTGAAGGTAAACTAAGAGAAATGAGCATGAAAAAGGGCCAGAAATGAAACAAAGGTAATGAAAACTTGGACAAATAATTTATTTTATAAAAAAAAAGATAAAACAGAGCATTACAAGGGCACACACTGCATTATTAAACAAATGAGAGGCATAAATTGTTTATTAATTAAACATGTTTAAAATTAAGATATTTGATAAAATGATTATCAGAAAAGCACATAAGGGGTTCGGAATTATCATGTTTAAAACAAAATGTGCATGTTTAGAGTAAAACAAGCACAAGAAAACTATAATGGGCATGAAAAGAGATTAAATGAGCAAAACGAATATAAAAAAGGGCAAAAGGGCATAGTAAGCATAAATAAAGCAAGGCAACTGCATGTCTTTTGGCAAAGTACTGTGTTTTGATATAACTACTACTTCGCATTGTATTCAGGTCATAACTAGTCATTTGAAGTATCTAAAAGTGTGTAAAAGTGCTTACATTGTGTGCTTATCATTGTGCATTTATTCTGAAGGGTTTATTTGTATGCAAAGTGCTACTATTTTGAAAATTTCCTAAAGTACAGTCAAAATACAGCCATTTCAAAAAGTTTTTTGTGCTGGGTGTGTCTATTCCCAAAGTGCCGCCTTTACAGAGTGTTTCTTGCACTGTAAAGAGTTATTTAGCAAAATATAGCCATTTTGTGGAAGTTTCAGTGTGATGTGTACTGTTTATTCACAAAGTGCAGTTACTTTGATATGTTTCTTACTCTGAGCTTCTTCTGCCCAATTTATTCACAAAGTGCAGTTATTTTGAAATGTTTCTTCCAATGATGATAAGTGACTTTTACAGTGTAGTAATTTCAAGAGTATTACAATGCCCAAGAGACTTTATTCACAAAGTTCAGTTATTCAGAGGCTTGTTGTACTATTGGGCATAGTTACAAATACTGGCATAAATTTCTGGCATATGTATAGGTGTGTATGTTTGTGCATACTTGCAAA
The DNA here is from genome assembly GCF_019279795.1 of Protopterus annectens. NCBI lineage: Eukaryota > Metazoa > Chordata > Ceratodontiformes > Protopteridae > Protopterus > Protopterus annectens. Next base: position 1,385,793,859 of record NC_056743.1, read on the forward strand.
AGCCTTCACTGGTATGTGTTAATATGACAGACAGATTTCAAAATCCTTCACCTTTGGTGTTTGACCAGAATATTGGAGAGAATTGGAGAATATTTGACCACAAGTATGAAATTTTTATACAAGCAGCTTATTCTGACAAAGATGCATGCACCAGGGCATTCATTTTGCAAAACCTAGCTGGGTCAGAGGCCATTGAAAGGGAGTGTTTATTTGTGTATGCACCAGCAGTATATGAGGGAGAAGGAGAAAACCGTCATATTGTTGTACAGGCCGAATCAAGGGAAGACCCCGAATGTTTGAAGTGCAAGTTCAGGGAAATGTGCAACCCCAGACAAATATTACATTAGAGAGGCATTTGTTTTACACAAGAGATCAGAAACCAGGGGAACTTTCACAGCTTATAGAACTGACTTGAGAAACAAAGCTAAACTGTGTCGGTTTGGTGACTTAAAAGATGAGTTGATAAAGGACAGGCTTGTGTGTGGTATTAATAGTGCTGCAGTGAGAAAGATTTTGCTTTGTGACAGTGATTTAATGCTGAGCAAAGCTGTTGAGATTTGTCAAATCCATGAAGTTACAGAAAGGCACACAAGTATGCTTGCAAGTGATGAGCATGGTTTCAGGAGCTCAAGAGCAAACGTAGACAGCATGCAACACGTGGTTAGCAGTAACAGCCTAAGCACATGGCAGCTGCAACTGCTATGGGGTTTCCTGGGAGGAGTCATAGTTTTCCAGCAAGTTCTAAGAAAAGGGCATGCTCAGTGCTGTACAAAAGTGAGTCAGCAAAACCCAAATCCAGCTTATTGATAACTATCACAATTGTGGTGCCAATCATGAGTCTAAAAGAGAAAAATGCTTAGCATTTGGTCAGCAATGCCACAAGTGTAAAAAAATGGAACCATTTTCAAAAGTTTTCCAAATCAAGTAAACCTCACACAGTTATAAAGAAGGGTAACTCAAAAAAGCAAGTTCATTGTATAGAGAGCTGCAATTCTACTTTCTACATAGATGGTGTATCAGTAATTGGTGAAAAGGTTGATGCAATAAATTTGTTGGCAAAGAATGAAGTGTTTTGTACTGTTTAGATCAATGGTAAATCCACTGAGCTTAAAGTAGACACTGGCTCAAAGTGTAATGTTATGTAAGCACATACATTTGTTAAGGTGAGAACTGGTGAAAAACTCAATGTGTTTAGTAGCGCAAAACTTGTTGCTTATGGAGGTGAAGAAATTCAAACCGAAGGCTCAGTAGTGCTTTCATGTTATTTAGCTAGGAACTGTTACAGCTTATTATTCTATGTAGTCCGAAGACCTGTGCAGTCATTATTGGGTCTCAGAGGCAGTCTGAGAATGAATTTGCTTTCTTTTACCAAAGAAGTTCATCATATAAGCACATATCCTATTTCCAATTTTACTGAAGCTATTTTCTCAGAGTATGCTGATGTTTTCAATAACAAGTTGGGCAAACTTCCAGGTGTGTATTCCATGAAGTTAGACCCAGAGGTCAGTCCGGTAGTCAGACCAGCAAGAAAAGTTCTGATAGCTATGCAAGATAAAGTCAAAGCTCAGTTGGATAAAATGGTGCAGCAAGGTGTAATTTGTCCAATTACAGAGCCAACTGAATGGGTGTCATCCATGATAGCAGCCCACAAAAAAGGCTCAGATGAAATCAGAATATGTATTGACCCAAGAGATTTGAACAAAGCATCAAAGTGACTGCATCATTCAATGCGTACAGTCGAGGAAGCCGCAGCCCTAATACCAAATGCCACTGTTTTCTTCTGTGTTGGATGCAAAAAGTTCATTATGGCAAGTGATGCTAGATTGCAAATCCTCATTATTGATTACGTTCAGTACCCATTTGGCAGTTATAGATTCCTCAGGATGCCATTTGGAATAAATTCTGCAAGTGAAGTCTTCCAGTGTGCAATGGAGCAAATTTATCCAGGTTATCCTTGTGCCATAATAGTAGATGATTTACTGGTTGGAGGCAATGGTGAAGTAGAACATGACAGAAACCTTAAAAAAGTTCTAGATAGAGCATATGAAGTGAACTAAAAGCTCAATCCTCTGAAGTGTAAATTCAGACTACCAGAAGTTACATATTTAGGTCATTTATTTACTAGCACTGGCTTGAGACCAGATCCGTCCAAGCAAGCAGTCATGCTTGAGATTCCAGCACCAGATAATTTTCAGGCTCTGCAACGTTTTCTTGCTATGGTCAACTATTTTGGCAAGTTTATACCAGACTTCAGTGAGCTGACAGCACCTTTAAGAGAGCTATCGCACAAAAATGTTTCATGATCTTGGTTGGGACAGCACCAGAAAGCATTTGAAGACCTTAAGCAGAAAATTGCCTTCCCACATACATTAAGGTACTATGAAGTCAATAAACCAGTCACTCTTTCCTGTGATGCTTCAAAATTTGGTCTTGGCACAGTTATTCTTCAAGAATGCAGACCAGTAGCCTATGCATCTAGAACTCTTACCCAAACCAAAATGCAATATGCTCAAATTGAGAAAGAACTTTTGGCAATAGTATTTGCATGTTCAAAGTTTCATGATTATATTTATGGTCAAGCTATTCAGATTGAAACTGATAACCAAACTCTAGTTACTATTCTAAAGTGGCCTATGCATTCAGCTACAGTGATAGTACAAAGAATGATGATCACATTGCAAAAGTACAACTTCAGCATGGTCTATACTAAAGGAAAACCTCTTTACCTGGCTGATACCTTACCCAGCTCACCCAGAAATACAACAGAACAGCTTCATGCAGAAAACTTTGACTCTAACATCATGGAAGTATGTAATTTTTCTACCACGAGACTTGATGAGCTGAGAAATCATACAAAGATTGATCCAATTTTGCAAAAGCTTAACCACTACATTAATGTAGGATGGCCGTCAAAGCAATCTAGTGTACCTCCTGAAGTGCAAATGTATTTTTCTTACCAAGATGAAATGTTGATGGAAGATGGCATCATTTTCAAAGGTGCTAAAATTGTTGTTCCTGCTTCCTTACAACATGAATATATTCAGATTTTGCACTGTGGTCACCCAGGTTCTGAATCTATCAAAAGAAGGGCAAGAGAACTAGTATTTTGGCCTTCTCTAGTAAAAGACATTGATCAAGTATTTTCTTCCTGTTCAGTATGCAATAGTACTAAACTGCATTTGCAAAAAGAACCACTTCAGCTAAGTCAAGTTCCTGAACTACCTTGGTCAACAGTAGCCACTGATATATTCGAGTGGAACAAGCAGCATTACTTAGTGTTGGTAGACTCTTATTCGAACTGGTTTGAGATTGATTTACTACCTAACCTGACATCCACTGCTGTTATCACCAAGATGAAATGTCATTTCTCAGTCCATGGTAGTCCACACAAAGTTATTTCTGACAATAATACCCAATTTACCAGTCAGTTGTTTCAGATATTTGCAAAAGAATGGGACTTTGTACATGTTACTAGCAGTCCTGAATATCCACAGTCAAATGGACTAGCTGAATGTGCAGTACAGAGTGCAAAGTAATTACTTGAAAGGTCAAAGCATGATAATACTGATGTCTTTTTGAATTTACTTAATTTCAGAACCGAGACAATATACTTGGCTCACCTGCTCAGAGACTTCTGTCTAGACAAACCAGAACAACACCGCCTATTAATTCCAGTTTGTTGTGGCCTAGTACTAAGAACAACAGGACAATTACAGCCCAGTTATTCAGAAAGCATTCTTTCCAGAAGTACAGTTATGATAAATCAAGCATATTTCTTCGCCCATTGAAAAAAGAAGAGACAGTGAGGATACAAACAGCAAAAAGTTTTGAATGGATTGGTCAAGTAACTGGTATATGTATTGAGCCGAGATCCTGCTTCGTAGAATCTGAGGGAGTAGAGTAAAGGAGAAATTGCAGACATCTTCTTCCTTTACCAGAATCGATATCACAGCAGTGTTGCTGCGATACAGACTCTAGATCTAGGAGCAATCCAGACAATGTTCCTGCTGCAGAACATGTCCTAACTTCTACTTCCATTCCTTATGATGCTCCTGATTTCCCTAAAGTTGAACATTCAGCAGAGACATTCCCAGTTGCTAGACCTGATTCTAATTTCTATGTCAGACAATTTGGTCATATTTGCACATCTAGTGTGAAATACACAGCAACCTGGACACAATTGTCTATACGTATTTAGTTCTGTATAAATGCATGACAAAGAATTATTTGTATTAATTGCTTGTCAATTAATGTCATCAACATTACATGGCCTTTTTTCTCAATGAGGGAGGATGTAGAATAGTGTGTGTCTGTTGTACCTTTAAGAAGCATTTCAAGGTTGGCATGTGCATATAAATAGCCAGCATGTGCTAGATTCATTGCCATTTTGTGAGTGCAGCCAGAGAGTGAGTATGTATGAATGTAATAGCTAGTTTGTTTATAAGTTTATCTAAGTTAAAGTTATTAAGCCTCAATCCTGATGTGTTTGTACATAATAAAGCTGCTTGAACAGAACCCACAAAGACTCATATATTTTAACCTGACTAGACGAGCGACACACACTTTAGTAAGGCAAAAGTGAAAAGATACCAGAAACACATTAAACAACTAGCTACAACAAGTAATTCCCATATTAAGCCTCCCTGTGTGTTTCCCAAACATATTTCTCAAGTGTACCTCATTATGAGGAACGTACCTCATTTGGGGTCTTAAAAAGTTCATGTTCTTCAAAGTTCCATATTGAAAGGGTCTGTCACACATTCAGTATTAGGATATTTTTACTGATATTCATGGTAAATAGAAATAAATCATAATAATTCATTAAAATATCTTTTTTTATAAGTAAAAGGAGTGTATTTAAACCATCCTATGACCTTCCTATTTGAAGATGTTAGTAATCCATTAGTATGTGTTCCACATTTTGCCCATTTGTTCCACATTATAAGGGCTAGTGTTCCTCATTTTGAAGATGGAAGGTTGACAGCTATGTTCCCAAATGAAATAGACTAGGCTACCATTCTACTGCCACTAGAATTGTAGTCTCAGACTTCTTAATGTAAAACATACTTTAGTTAGCCAAAAGTGAAATGGAATCAGAGATAAACCAAACAACTAGCTACAAGTAAGTACAAGGTGATTCAAAGGCAGACTAGCCAGCAATGGGAAACATCCACTTTAAGGCAATTCAAAGCATACTAACAATCAAAGAGGAGGGCCTTCCCAGTTTCATCTGTCAATGCCCAGTAAGAAAGCCAGAGGAGATAAGACTGGGAGGAGTTTCCAGGGCCAGGTATACAGGAGATGAGATTGGGAGAAGCTTCCACTGCCAGATATGCATTAGTGGTGACCAACTCTCCTCCAAGTTGAAAAGCACAACAGGGAAAAGGTGTGTGAGAAACAACAAAACTGTTTCATGTGGTAAGATAAGTGTAGTAGTTTAAATGTACTTCACTGGATTGAAAATGGAGTCCAAATGCATCATTTGGTACTTCAAGCTCAGGAAACAACTGACACAGCCAGCCCAAGTTGGCTGATTGTTAAGTCTGAAAAGTGACTGAAACAGAGTAATTTGATGAGCAGTGCAGATCAGTCCACTTATGAGCTCAGAAAAGTAACAGTGGAAACTGGAAAACCCAAATCAATGTTTAGCTGTACCTTTAGATGCAGAGGAGACAGATTAAGAAAATGCAAAAGAATGAGCCTGTACTCAAAACTGATTTAAATTCCTATGTACAGCACAGAAATAAACTGAAAAAAAAACAGTACAAACTTTAACATACCTTCTATTAATATGTTTAACTTCAGACTCAGAACAAACACAAACAGGAGCCAAACAAAACTGATTAAAATGGTAAGAAGTTTAGTAGTTAAAATGTGCTTCCCTGAATGCAAAAATATTGATGCACATATTTTATTAATTTACAGGCTGAAACCAGGGCTGCCTATGCAGTGCAGTATAAGGTCTGTTCCCACTGTACATCAGAGTGGGAGGTTGGCATAATGGTTAAGATAATAAAACTCCACAGCCTGGAAGCAGAATTCGCAGATAATTTTAAAAAGAGTAAATCCTTTAATAACACAAGTCGTACCAGCAATGGAAACAAGCGCTTTCGCCCAGGAAAATCCTGAGCTTTATCAAGTAAACAGTTTGCACTTGAAAAACATCACTTATATACTAAATGAACATAATTAAACAGCTGACCAACTAATTAGCTCATTAATATTTAAAAGGAACTCTGCCCTTCAATACAAACAGGCTTATATGTTATAAAAAGTGTTACATAAAATACTACTTAAATAAATGCAAATGTCAACATTATTAAAAACGTAACTAAACCATGCAAATGTTACTTCAGGTGTTTCAATAAATCCATAAAAATGATATAAATTGTGGAACTCACTAAAATTGCAGTTACAAAAAATGGGCTACCAAAACTCAACACTCTCTTGGGAGTTTATGATTCTTCATATTCCCCCAGAGAATTTAGATAAATCAAAAAGGATTGTTATTATGAATATTTGCTTATTAATGAAATTATATATAGCCACAAATTGGTTGAACCCAGCCCAGACATCGTGGGAAAATTTCAGATTGTTGGCAATAAAACACATTTTAGCCCATAAATTGTTAATTAGTGATCACAAGAAAAATATAAACAATATAAAAATATGGGAGCAAATTTTCAGCATTGTGTTGGCTTAGAGGTTCCTATCCACTTTCTCTCGGGACCTATAGTACAGTGTAAAATCAATCTTAGATTAGACAGAGGATGTAGAGATAATACAGATTGTTGCCTTTGATTTGTTAATGTTTTTTTCTTTTGCTTGTTAGTGCTGTATCTATTGTCAATACATGAGGTTGACATATAATGTGAAGTTAACCAATGGAAGCATTTTGTATATATTGTACATAGTGTGTGAATTTGTAATATGGTTGTGAAAAACAATAAAAAATGATTATTGAAAAAAAAAAATAAATCCATAAAAATGAAAAACAAAAGGACATCCTTAAACATTTTCATTATTTCCCAGTAATTCTAAACTAAAAACCGGGTCAAAGCAATGATCTACAACACTTAACTAAAATGAATGAAAAAATAGATATAAAAAATAATCATACATTGTTCATCATGAAGGCTTGGAGATATAAACAAAACTACAATCTTGCCCTCCTAAGTTTCAAAACTGGTTTAATGCTGAGAACACCATTCAACCCCGGAGATCTCCCTGCGTCCAGCCTCAATTGCCAGATGAGTTCCCTATACTCCAGGGTTGATTCCCAATGACCACCCCTGACATCTTGCCCAACCTGCTCAAGAATCATGAATTTTAAATTGATGCTGGGGCAGGTGAGGGAATATTTATAGAAGGCATTAGATTCTTTGTGTTTAGTCATATCATAAAAATGCTCGTAAATTCGTTTACGGAATTCCCTTTCTGTCTTCCCTACGTAAAAACTAGTACATGTGGTACAAAACCCAAGATACACTACCCCCCTGGTAGCACACGTGAAGTGGCCTTAGGGCTCAATTCTGATCCTCCTGGATGTAATAAACAATGATGGACCATTAATCAGTGCATGGCATTGTGCACATGCACCACATTTAAATGTGCCTCTCCGAATCTGTTTCACCTTGTTACTGTGATTATTGTTAACCTTAGTGTTCTTCTCAAATAATTCTTTAAAATTAATTCCCCTTTTTCTTACAAACGTTGGTACAGATGGCAAAATGTTCTTGAAATCATCATGAAGAGACAAAACTGGCCAGTATTTGTGAATGATCTTCTCTATCTCATGGGAATTAGAGGAAAACGTGTAAATAAAACTGTTCTCAGGAATCTTGAAGGCACTAGGTGTTGAAACTGAAGACATCAACAAGCTTTTACCTAAAATTGGTAGACAAATAGTGTTTCTCTTGGCACTGACATCCCTGGCAAGGGTGGTCAAAAGGTCTGGGGGGGTAACCCCTTTCCAAAAACAGAGCACAAAGCCGTTCCACCTCTTTTCCATAGTCTTCAAGAGTGCTACACATTCTACAAGCCCTAATGAATTGTCCCTTGACAATTCCCTTCTTTTGGTAGAAAGGGTGCGCACTTTCAAAGTGAAGAAAGGAATTAGAAAAAGTGGGTTTACGGTATAACTTGGATTGAAAAGTGCCATTAGTGTAGTCCTTATAGAGAGTGACATCTAAATAGTGTAGTGAGTGCTCATTGACCACATGAGTGAAGTGGAGGAAAGTAGTGGTGGAGTTGATGTAATTCAGAAAACCAACCAGTTCATCTTCCGTACCCCTCCAAAGAATGCAGATGTCATCAAGGTATCTCCTGTAAAAAATGATGTGTTGTTCCCAAGATGGAATCAAGACAAATTTATTCTCCCAACTATGTGGCACCACATTGGCATAAAAGGTGGCACAAGAGGCTCCCATGGCTATACTTCTACATTGTTTAAATAATTCCCCATTAAAGAAGATGAAATTGTTCTGTAATACAATATCCATGAGGTCCATAACAATATTGGTCAAGTTATTACTCAGATTTGTTTCAAGAAATAAAAATTCCCCGAACCATGCCAACCCTTCAGTGTGCGGTATGCTAGGGAAAAGGTCCTTGATGTCAATAGTGACCATGAGTAAATCAGGGGAATAACAGGTGTCAGAAATACTTTGCAGAAAATCCCAAGAGTCTTTGCAAACATGGCTAAGTTGAGCTACAAATTTCTTAGTCAAGTGGTCAATGAACTTCGCTAAAGGTTCGGTGATTCCACCAGCCCCCGCCACTATCGGTCTAAACCTTAAGGGGTCAAGTCCCTTGTGTGTTTTAGGAATTCCACAAAGGACTGGTATCTTGGGTTTCTCCACATGTAAATAGTTATATAATCTTTCATTTATGGACCGTTGTAGCAAAAGGTCCATCAAAAAATAATTAATTTTACCATACGCAATGTTGACCTCATTGCAGGAAACAGTGACATATTGTTCATCATTTTGCAACATATTAAAAATGTGTGCTTCATAGTCTGAGACATAAGTACAACCCCCCCACCCTTATCAGGCTACATTATCCTGATGTTTTCATCCTTGAGAAATTTAATCAAATTAATTTCATCAAACGATACATTCTCCAAATTGGGTGATGTAACCTGGGTCAATATTGACCCAGGTTACATCACCCCGTTTGGAGAATGTATCGTTTGATGAAATGAATTTGATTAAATTTCTCAAGGATGAAAACATCAGGATAATGAAGCCTGATAAGGGTGGGGGGGGTTGTACTTATGTATGTCTCAGAATATGAAGCACACATTTTTAATATGTTGCAAAATGATGAACAATATGTCATTGTTTCCCGCAATGAGGTCAACATTGCGTATGCTAAAATTCATTATTTTTTGATGGACCTTTTGCTACAACGGTCCATAAATTAAAGATTATATAACTATTTACATGTGGAGAAACCCAAGATACCAGTCCTTTTTGGAATTCCTAAAACACACAAGGGACTTGACCCCTTAAGGTTTAGACCGATAGTGGCGGGGGCTGGTGGAATCACCGAACCTTTAGCGAAGTTCATTGACCACTTGACTAAGAAATTTGTAGCTCAACTTAGCCATGTTTGCAAAGACTCTTGGGATTTTCTGCAAAGTATTTCTGACACCTGTTATTCCCCTGATTTACTCATGGTCACTATTGACATCAAGGACCTTTTCCCTAGCATACCGCACACTGAAGGGTTGGCATGGTTCGAGGAATTTTTATCTCTTGAAACAAATCTGAGTAATAACTTGACCAATATTGTTATGGACCTCATGGAGATTGTATTACAGAACAATTTCATCTTCTTTAATGGGGAATTATTTAAACAATGTAGAGGTATAGCCATGGGAGCCTCTTGTGCCACCTTTTATGCCAATGTGGTGCTACATAGATGGGAGAATAAATTTGTCTTGATTCCATCTTGGGAACAACACATCATTTTTTACAGGAGATACCTTGATGACATCTGCATTCTTTGGAAGGGTACGGAAGATGAACTGGTTGGTTTTCTGAATTACATCAACTCCACCACTACTTTCCTCCGCTTCACGCATGTGGTCAATGAGCACTCGCTACACTATTTAGATGTCACTCTCTATAAGGACTACACTAATGGCACTTTTCAATCCAAGTTATACCGTAAACCCACTTTTTCTAATTCCTTTCTTCACTTTGAAAGTGCGCACAATTTTTCTACCAAAAGAAGGGAATTGTCAAGGGACAATTCATTAGGGCTTGTAGAATGTGCAGCACTCTTGAACACTATGGAAAAGAGGTGGAACAGCTTTGTGCTCTGTTTTTGGAAAGGGGTTACCCCCCAGACCTTTTGACCACCCTTGCCGGAGATGTCAGTGCCAAGAGAAACACTATTTATCTACCAATTTTAGGTAAAAGCTTGTTGATGTCTTCAGTTTCAACACCTAGTGCCTCCAAGATTCCTGAGAACAGTTTTATTTACACGTTTTCCTCTAATTCCCATGAGGTAGAGAAGATCATTCGCAAATACTGGCCAGTTTTGTCTCTTCATGATGATTTCAAGAACATTTTGCCATCTGTACCAACGTTTGTAAGAAAAAGGGGAATTAATTTTAAAGAATTATTTGAGAAGAACACTAAGGTTAACAATAATCACAGTAACAAGGTGAAACAGCTTCGGAGAGGCACATTTAAATGTGGTGCATGTGCACAATGCCATGCACTGATTAATGGTCCATCATTGTTTATTCCATCCAGGAGGATCAGAATTGAGCCCCAAGGCCACGTCACGTGTGCTACCAGGGGGGTAGTGTATCTTGGGTTTTGTACCACATGTACTAGTTTTTACGTAGGGAAGACAGAAAGGGAATTCAAAACGAAAGCATTTTTCTGATATGACTAAACACAAAGAATCTAATGCCTTCTATAAACATTCCCTCACCTGCCCGAGCATCAATTTAAAATTCATGACTCTTGAGCAGGTTCGGCAAGATGTCAGGGGCGGTGATTGGGAATCAACCCTGGAGTATAGGGAACTCATCTGGCAATTGAGGCTGGACGCAGGGAGATCTCCAGGGTTGAATGGTGTTCTCAGCATTAAACCAGTTTTGAAACTTAGGAGGGCAAGATTGTAGTTTTGTTTATATCTCCAAGCCTTCATGATAAACAATGTATGATTATTTTTTATATCTATTTTTTCATTCATTTTAGTTAAGTGTTGTAGATCATTGCTTTGACCCGGTTTTAGTTTAGAATTACTGGGAAATAATGAAAATGTTTAAGGATGTCCTTTGGTTTTCATTTTTATGGATTTATTGAAATACCTGAAGTAACATTTGCATGGTTTAGTTACGTTTTTAATAATGTTGACATTTGCATTTATTTAAGTAGTATTTTATGTAACACTTTTTATAACATATAAGCCTGTTTGTATTGAAGGGCAGAGTTCCTTTTAAATATTAATGAGCTAATTAGTTGGTCAGCTGTTTAATTATGTTCATTTAGTATATAAGTGATGTTTTTCAAGTGCAAACTGTTTACTTGATAAAGCTCAGGATTTTCCTGGGCGAAAGCGCTTGTTTCCATTGCTGGTACGACTTGTGTTATTAAAGGATTTGCTCTTTTTAAAATTATCTGCGAATTCTGCTTCCAGGCTGTGGAGTTTTATTACCTGGCTTTGGTTTTGCTGTTTCGCTTTGAGTTTACTTGTGTCTTTTCGCTATGGCCACAGGAGCAGATTCGTTTAACCCAGATGTCACTCCAGGGCTATTGAAGAACTTGAATGGTGAACCGAATGGTGAAACCCCTGTAACCCGAGCAGAGTTTGACAAGGTGCTTGCAACGCTTAATGAGCTAACAGGGCTGCTAAAGTCTAATAACGCTAGTGCATTTTTGGTGGCTGGCAACCAGCAACATGCTGGGAACTTTGACAGAGTTGCTGATGGGAATATTGAGCCTCTACCCTCTCCCTATTTTCCAACTCATAATGGGCTAAGAAGAGGAGATCATGGCGATCGAAATGACCGCACTGATTGCAATGAGCGGAACGAACTATCTCGCTCGAAAAATAACAAAACGGATAACCAGCATAAGTATTTTAACTTTTCAAAATGGGCTGGTCAATCCTTCGCTTTTACTAAAGGTACTGTAAACTCTCGTAATGTTTCTGGCTTGGAAACAGACTCTGAGGAATTTAAAACTAAACTGTATACCTTAAAAAGTACCCAATTAGAAATGGACTATTTAAGGGAATGCATTAGAGTCAAACGCATCCCCAAGGGGCTGCGTTTCTATAAATTCCCAAATAATGTTCAACCTGGCTCTGACTACTATAACAAGTTATGTGAGATTTTTGACAGGGCTGGGTTGGAAATGTTGAATTTGATGGTTTTAGAGTATGAATCGAAGGCCAATATATTAATGGAGGATATTGAGACTTTAAATAAAAATGTTATATCTGATACTAGTTTTCCTGCATTTAAATTTCAATATGAAAAAGTTTTTGTCAATGTTGACCAGTTTTGTGATAAAGTGTTTAATCGCAAACTGCGGAAACTGGAAAGAGATTTAATGCAATACAGGGAAGGTGTAGCTTACCCCTCCACTAACCATCCTAAATGGGTGCAAGATAGGATACCATCAGAAATATCAAGTAAGGGGGGGGGTGCATCTGGGGTGATTGAAGAACCAACTCGTAGGAGTGAGAGACTAGCGGAGAAAGGCCGGAAAACTAACAATCAGGATTTTCAGTACTACGCCGGTAGGACCGGGGCATGGGGGCACAGACCACAACCCCGAGGGTGGACCAACAGACAATAATGGTTGTAAATAATTTGACAGAATCTTTAAATGACAACACTCCTGCATTTAATGTTAACACCACTCAAATAAATGGCGCTGAGTGCATTAACCATGGCACTTACACCACAACTTGTAAAGGCAATTTCACTGTTTACAATTTTACTGATTTTGAGTTGGATAATTGTGCTTTTGATTTATTGACCCGTGGCTTACATTATGTCCCCTCTAAACCACTTAATCTTACAAAGCTCTTGGTAGAGCTCAAACTATTCACCCGGGGCTTAAATTTAACTCATGTCTTTAAAGGGCAGCCAAATATTGAATCTGGCCTGGTACGACCGAGTACATACAATCCGCCACTACACCCCCTAGTATTATTTTTTGAGGATTTGGTGGAAAAGGAATTCAGATCAGTATTGACCCAGGTTACATCACCCCATTTGGAGAATGTATCATTTGATGAAATGAATTTGATTAAATTTCTCAAGGATGAAAACATCAGGATAATGAAGCCTGATAAGGGTGGGGGGGTTGTACTTATGTATGTCTCAGAATATGAAGCACACATTTTTAATATGTTGCAAAATGATGAACAATATGTCACTGTTTCCTGCAATGAGGTCAACATTGCGTATGCTAAAATTAATTATTTTTTGATGGACCTTTTGCTACAACAGTCCATAAATGAAAGATTATATAACTATTTACATGTGGAGAAACCCAAGATACCAGTCCTTTTTGGAATTCCTAAAACGCACAAGGGACTTGACCCCTTAAGGTTTAGACCGATAGTGGCGGGGGCTGGTGGAATCACAGAACCTTTAGTGAAGTTCATTGACTGCTTGACTAAGAAATTTGTAGCTCAACTTAGCCATGTTTGCAAAGACTCTTGGGATTTTCTGCGAAGTATTTCTGACACCTGTTATTCCCCTGATTTACTCATGGTCACTATTGACATCAAGGACCTTTTCCCTAGCATACAGCACACTGAAGGGTTGGCATGGTTCGGGGAATTTTTATCTCTTGAAACAAATCTGAGTAATAACTTGACCAATATTGTTATGGACCTCATGGAGATTGTATTACAGAACAATTTCATCTTCTTTAATGGGGAATTATTTAAACAATGTAGAGGTATAGCCATGGGAGCCTCTTGTGCCACCTTTTATGCCAATGTGGTGCCACATAGTTGGGAGAATAAATTTGTCTTGATTCCATCTTGGGAACAACACATCATTTTTTACAGGAGATACCTTGATGACATCTGCATTCTTTGGAGGGGTACAGAACATGAACTGGTTGGTTTTCTGAATTACATCAACTCCACCACTACTTTCCTCCGCTTCACGCATGTGGTCAATGAGCACTCGCTACACTATTTAGATATCACTCTCTATAAGGACTACACTAATGGCACTTTTCAATCCAAGTTATACCGTAAACCCACTTTTTCTAATTCCTTTCTTCACTTTGAAAGTGCGCACCCTTTCTACCAAAAGAAGGGAATTGTCAAGGGACAATTCATTAGGGCTTGTAGAATGTGCAGCACTCTTGAAGACTATGGAAAAGAGGTGGAACGGCTTTGTGCTCTGTTTTTGGAAAGGGGTTACCCCCCAGACCTTTTGACCACCCTTGCCAGGGATGTCATTGCCAAGAGAAACACTATTTGTCTACCAATTTTAGGTAAAAGCTTGTTGATGTCTTCAGTTTCAACACCTAGTGCCTCCAAGATTCCTGAGAACAGTTTTATTTACACGTTTTCCTCTAATTCCCATGAGGTAGAGAAGATCATTCACAAATACTGGCCAGTTTTGTCTCTTCATGATGATTTCAAGAACATTTTGCCATCTGTACCAACGTTTGTAAGAAAAAGGGGAATTAATTTTAAAGAATTATTTGAGAAGAACACTAAGGTTAACAATAATCACAGTAACAAGGTGAAACAGCTTCGGAGAGGCACATTTAAATGTGGTGCATGTGCACAATGCCATGCACTGATTAATGGTCCATCATTGTTTATTCCATCCTGGAGGATCAGAATTTAGCCCCAAGGCCACTTCACGTGTGCTACCAGGGGGGTAGTGTATCTTGGGTTTTGTACCACATGCACTAGTTTTTACGTAGGGAAGACAGAAAGGGAATTCCGTAAACGAATTTACGAGCATTTTTATGATATGACTAAACACAAAGAATCTAATGCTTTCTATAAACATTCCCTCACCTGCCCCAGCATCAATTTAAAATTCATGATTCTTGAGCAGGTTGGGCAAGATGTCAGGGGCGGTGATTGGGAATCAACCCTGGAGTATAGGGAACTCATCTGGCAATTGAGGCTGGACGCAGGGAGATCTCCAGGGTTGAATGGTGTTCTCAGCATTAAACCAGTTTTGAAACTTAGGAGGGCAAGATTGTAGTTTTGTTTATATCTCCAAGCCTTCATGATAAACAATGTATGATTATTTTTTATATCTATTTTTTCATTCATTTTAGTTAAGTGTTGTAGATCATTGCTTTGACCCGGTTTTTAGTTTAGAATTACTGGGAAATAATGAAAATGTTTAAGGATGTCCTTTTGGTTTTCATTTTTATGGATTTATTGAAATACCTGAAGTAACATTTGCATGGTTTAGTTACGTTTTTAATAATGTTGACATTTGCATTTATTTAAGTAGTATTTTATGTAACACTTTTTATAACATATAAGCCTGTTTGTATTGAAGGGCAGAGTTCCTTTTAAATATTAATGAGCTAATTAGTTGGTCAGCTGTTTAATTCTGTTCATTTAGTATATAAGTGATGTTTTTCAAGTGCAAACTGTTTACTTGATAAAGCTCAGGATTTTCCTGGGCGAAAGCGCTTGTTTCCATTGCTGGTACGACTTGTGTTATTAAAGGATTTACTCTTTTTAAAATTATCTGCGAATTCTGCTTCCAGGCTGTGGAGTTTTATTACTTGGCTTTGGTTTTGCTGTTTCACTTTGAGTTTAATAATGGTTAAGGTATTTACCTTACAAACATAAGGTTCAGGGTTTGACTCTCACATGGGGTAATTGGCTAGGCTGAAAATGGTCCACAATGGCAGTTAGCCTAGTACTAATCTATGAACCTATGAACCTATGAACATAGTAAAACAAACTGAAAAGCTATGTGTGCTAGCTATCATCATGTGCAAATATGAATGGGCGTACTCTACAGAATGTTAGAAAATGTGCACACAGTGAAAGGAACTGGACAATCATGCAGTAGTCTGAAAAGACCACACCACATCTCTGGCATGGGATGTCCACTGGGGTGCACCATAGTATGTGAGATGGGACATTGCATGTGTGCCCCCTTGTGTTGTTTCAGTCCATTGGCATGTTGTATACCCTGTCATTAGATGTTCTATGGGGTATCCATGCAGCATGCTATAAGCTGTCTCTCAGGGTGTTGGGAGTGGAATGTGTCATATGGCTTCTCCCAGCATCTGTATATATATATACATATATATATATATATATATATATATATATATATATATATATATATATATATATATATATATAAATACATACAGACACACACACACACACACACATATATATATATATATATATATATATATATATATATATATATATATATATATATATATATATGCACATATACACAAATGCTGGGAGAAGCCATATGACACATTCCACTCCCAGTACCATGAGAGCTAGCTTCTATATATATACATGGGAGCTCTACAAAATCCTGAAAGCCCAAACACCTGAGACCAAAATCCTGAAAGTTCAAAATACGAAAACTCACTTACTCTAGTAAGTGTTGGTGTCCTGTGTGTTTCAATATTATGACATTCAGTATTTTGAGATTTCAGGATTTTTAACTTTCAGGATTTTGGTCTTTCAGGATTTTGTAGCATTCCCACATATATATATATATATATATATATATATATATATATATATATATATATGTATATATATATATATACATATATATACATATATAAAACATAGATATAGATCGATAGATCGATAGATACTAAATCTGTTTCTACTCTTGCTTTCTTGCTTTTACAATTCTACCTCTGCCATCATGGTAAACATGATTTTGCATAATATCATTTTGAGGTTCTAAGGGTGTGGTTATTACAGGCTGTAAGAGTAATGCAGGGCATCATGGATCACATAAGTTCATGATAGTGCCATTCAGCAATTCCTGTCTGATGCATATCATGGCAGTAAACTCAGAGATGACATGCAATGTAGCAGGTTTGGCTTGTATGACATTTTTCACCATCTCCTTACTTACCTCCATGGACCTCTACACTTCTGGGGTGTATTATAGAGCTGGGCCTAGACAGTAAATCAAGGTCATGGCTGGATGTGAAGTACTCTGACATCTAATACAGTACTGATATCTGATCCTGCATGTTCCCTTAATGGGTAACTGTGATACTGGTAAATAGCCATAGCAGATGTGTCTTCCTCAGAGGAACCTGTGCCTCCAGCTATCTCAGTTTTGGTGCCTCTGACCCAATTTAATTTTCATCCTTTGACTGATCATGCTCCCACATTTTGTGTTCATGTAGCCATTCTCAGATAACAAGATATAGGCTGCATCATTATTCACTTGAGTAGTGTCCATAGCAGTCATATGCCCTGAGAGCTGGACAGTGGAATGCACACCAGCAACCTCAACCATTGATTTTCCTGTGAAAGAAGTCCAACATTAACAATAATTGACAAGTGAAGCTGTAATAAAGTTGCAAGGAGAGTAGTATAAACTTGTAGTTCTATAAGCATACTTAGGCTGGATAAGGCACAGTGGTGCAGCGGTAGCATTGTCACCTCTCATCAAGAGGTTTTCCAGTTCAATTCTTGTCTGCAGAGTCTGCATGTCCTCCTTGCATCTGTGTGGGTTTTCTCTGGGTACTCCGGTTTCCTCCCATGTTACAATGACATGGTTCTGGAGCATTTCTCCCTGGGCCTCTGCTGAAAATTGGCTTTGTTCCAAGTTGGACTTTCCTGGTAAACAAATGTTAAATAAAAAAATAATAATAATATAGACATAAATAGGCTGTAGTCCTGAGATGCACAGAAAGAAAGCAATGGGTACATGATACTTAAAAATAGGTCACGCATCGTTATGAGTATATATATATTTGTTATACTTGTGAGTACTGTACTGATCAGGCTGATTATCTGTGGAGATCAGGGACCACACCACTCAGCTTCTTTGCTCCAAAGTCAGGGACAAAGTCAGACATAATGACGACACAAATGCCCCAAATCAAGGACAAATGTTTAATATTATTCTAACTCTTGTAAAACGTTAATAGAACAACAGAGTTTGTATCAGCATACATTTTCTTAACAAGTATGAGACTCTAATGTCTGGTGTTGTTGACTATGATGGACAAGGCAAAAATATGATGACAAATCAGGGACATTTTGCAAAATCAGGGACAGTTGAGAGGAGTGTCTGGGACCTTACATCACCTTCTGCATCAATATCAATGTTGCCACCTTACATGACTCTAGAAAAATCAGATCCAGAGAGCAATACTAGAAAGGTTCTGGTGTCTATTAACTGCTTTAGAGGTACCTCTACACCATGTAGCATGGCATGCTATCTACATTTTCTGTGTCTTTTCACAGCCATGTTCAATCATTTTACTTATTTATTTTATTTACATTTTGGTTACTATCACAGCATTCCTGAATGAAGCTCAGCTTGGTTTAACAATTAGCACCAACACTGGAACACAAAGGTAATGCAAACTAGTCACAAAAATAAATATTATGTACAATCTTTACACATACAGAGGTATACATTTTACTAGCAGAAAAGTGGAAACAGAGGAGTAACAAAATAAGAGTGAGCAGCAGAATTAGCCTTGGAAATTATAGGGAATAATGCAAGGTATTTAGGGGGTATTGTGTTCATTAACCTGCAGTAGTACTGCAGGACAAGCTTCCCATTGTCATCAACTGCAATAATCTGCTGCGGCAAACCCTACTAAAGATGTTCACAATGTTCCTGGGAGTGGCTGCTCTTGTCCATTAAAGTGATACCAATGTGCATCAGGCTCTGAAAGAGAACTTTTTTTTCTCAGTAGCAATAAAGCTCACCTTCCATAGGTGTTATATGCTACTTGAAATGGCCCAGTCAATAAAACACAATAGGCACAGGTAACACCTCATTATGTGATATGAAACCCAGATGTTTACAACAGAATGCAGCAACCCTATACCTACATAGTTTAGTAATAAAGATTATGTGGCAGTGTGATGGCCCCTCTTTACCCCAAGCCAGTAACCAAGGAGCACCAATCCTCACCACTCACATGGGTGAGAGGTGGTCACTAAAAATAGGAATGGAGTTATACAATATTTCAAATGCAGTTCTCTGCATTAAGCACAGTTTCCCTCACGAGAACAAAGGGAACCTGCTCCAGACCTGGGACTGGACTTTCTGTTTCTCCTGATCCCAATAACACACACACTTGAATGTCTGATTTTACACACACACACACACACACACACACACACACACACACACACACACACACACACACACACACACACTCACACACATATACACACACACATCTGGGAAAGGCTGGCACAGATTCACCAGCTGTGTCCTCTCTCTCCAAACTATGATGTAGATTGCTGCGACCAGCCACATACTCTAAGGCTCTTACCAAGAGTAACCAATTATACTGTGTTAAATTAATACTGATATAAATGGTAGAGTGTGACCAAAGCAGTAAGGCTTTCTGGAGTGGCAACAGTGTCATTAAAATAAGCACAAGTACTCTCAAGATGTTAAACGTATTCTCTAAAAGGCCAGCCACAATGAAAAGGTATAAAGCATTTAATAATAGATAATAAAATAGAAAATGGGAGAATGTTTAATATTTAGTTACAATAAACATCATTGTTTTCAGTCTCAGGAAACATAAAAATAACATAGTTAGATAGAATCTTAGAGATGCAGAAAAAGAAATAATACTAAACTAATCTCATGGTACTTTTCCTTACTGAACTAAGGAGAAGCTGTACCTAGATAACTCACTTATTATTACAAGGCAGAGTTCTGAATGTGAACTGTGCCAGAGACAGGTGATTAGGTATGATTTCATTCTATAACCAGCTGAAGGATGGAACTCTGGCAGCGGCGCTTAGTTTGTTTTTGTTTTTCTTTGGAATCTAATATATAAAAGATTTATGCCAGTTATCACAGTTCAGTTGTTCAGTAGTTATTGGTTGTAAATTGTACAGCTCAGTCAGTGTGTAGTATCTCATCTTGCCTTGTGGAAGTGAGGCATCTCAGCAGTACATCTTGCCTTGTAATAATAAGTGAGTTATCTAGGTACAGCTTCTCCTTAGTTCAGTAAGGAAAAGTACCATGAGATTAGTTTAGTATTATTTCTTTTTCTGCATCTCTAAGATTCTATCCTGTTTACATTTCAGTCAGTGGTAACCTTAACCTTTAGATGACTATGTGTACTTCTTTGTCTAGGTAAACAATATATGTACACTCTCACCCCACACTATTCTGGACATACTTAGGTAACCACTGTATACAATACTGAAGACACAGCACAGGATGAAGCATGGGGCAGCTTTCCAGTCTGCCAACCATTTTAATTTTCTTGTAGCCCTAACAACACTTATCCATTCACCTAGCTAACCTGCAAGGTGTTGCATATATTTCTTTATACATTTGTTTATCGTATTGTTTTTAAATTTGTCTCCAATGGCATTTTTTTAATGTTGCCAATATCATGCTGTGTGTTTTGTTCCCATCATTCCCTGATATATGTGCAAGAGCTGTGCTCCATATTCTGTTGCTTGCAGTGGTCTTTGTTCCATAGCCTCATAGTTCCTTAGCTTCATTGCACTGTTTGGTCAAAATACATTTTACTTGTTAAAAAACACCTCCCTACTACATTATAAATGATGCATTGTCTGTCGCCACCCAAGACCTAAGCTGCGGTAGACTGCTATTCTCTGAGTCACACTCAATATGTGATTGCCTCCCCATACCGAATAATGTTTATTGTAAGCAATTTTTGTTTCTGAAATGTGAACATGAATCATCCTATTGATCATCTTTGCAAGAAAACACCAAAGTAGGAAGAAACAGAATATCACCTCTTTCTCAAATTATTTATTTCCTCTTATAGGATGATAGTTGTTTACTAGTCTATCAGCTCAAAAGCTTTTTTAAGCCTAGCCAGGCTTACCCAAACGTTCCTAAATATTGCTGACATGTCAAAACCCCAGGAATTTTATGAGTTACAATACAGGCTTGTACACTTCAGTCATTCACAGACTCAAGTCAAAGAGTTCCCAGGACAGCATGTAATCTTCATTTTACATAGGCTATGCTGAATATTACCCTTTGGATAAGTCCTGCAGTTCTGGCAGTACTCTTACATTTCTACAGTGGTTCTTCCTGCTTTTTTCTTCTGTATTTCTTTGCAGACAATAAGTTCCATGTGCTATGGATTACTGATATTTGTCATGCAGACTGCAAATTAAACACCATGTTTTTAATTGTACACTGGTGGAAATTCCAAGTATTATAGGGAATTATTTATTTTCAGACAATTTCTTTTGGTATTAGTTAGGCTTCCTTCCACAATACCAGTAACCCAGATTTGGGAACAGAAACAGTATGAAAGGACCAAATAAGACAATACTGCTTTTCTTTCCAGATAAGGCCAGTCGCTAAAAAAATTGTGGGAAATGTCTAGTGCAGACCTGGAATCAGTGCTGCATGCTAACACTTCAGCATTTTGAAAATAAAGTGGACATAGGCTTTGGCAGGATACCCTTGCCTCTTTTCTTTCAGTAAGAACGAATAGTCTTTACCTGAAAGGTTAGTAGTCCTGTATGTGAAGATATATTTTATGAAAAAAATAATCTTACATGAAAAAATATTGCTGATGTGCATATTACATGACCTTTTTGCAGAGTAAAATAGTCAATTTACATTAATGATGTTTGTATGCTCTGCTTAGCATAAAACAAAATTATACTTTTCATGCTTAAACTCATTGATTGTGAGTTCTTGCTAAATTGATTACAATTTTACCTTATATTCCTATATATCACCAGAATTACCATGTAAAATAAAGCAAAGAGCAGTTAAAATTCATTTAGTAGGATTTATGTTGTATAACAGCATTGAAGGAGAGTGACACTGAGGTCCTTAAATCTCAGATCAGCAGTATTGCTGCAGAGCACGGATGAGAATAAAGGATTTAACTTATTTACTGAATGAAAAACAAGTATAAAACATACCAGAGTGAAAATGCCTGTTCTGCCATACTGTACTTAAATAGCACATCATTTTTGGATGCATGGTCCACCTGGTACCAAAGCTGACTGGAGGCCATGGAAAATGTCCAGACACTGTGGCCTTAATTGCTCAGTGGCCCTTCCCCTGCTTGGTATTACAAGCATATTTTTGTTAGTGGAATATAATGGTGGAGGTGAGCTGCACCTACAATTATTTCTTCAGCACCTGGCCTCCCTCCTTTTCCTTCCTGCTATCATGCTATGTATCCTTCTTTGTTTATAGCTGTCTTATACAAAGTGTACAGTGCATGAAAATCGAAAAGTATACAAATTAGCTGCAACATTTAGCATACCCAAAAATCACCTCAGAGGGACTTTCTCACATTTAATATAATACAATACTTGGGGTATAAAGCATTTTCATTGCAATAACCATCTGTAAAATGGTATAGAAGTGTTTAACTTAAATATGAATTTAGCACTGTGTACTTTTAATGCTTATTACATCCCTTAAATACATGTCTGAAGATTCTTAAGGAATTTCTCTCATTAAGATGCCCTAGGGCAGATAGCCTAGTACGAACCTATGAACCTATACGAATGGATGGGAGATCGTAGGTTTACCCCGGGGGTCATCTCTGTGTCACTACTAGACAGAGGCACAGTAAACTAAAACCCTAAAAGGGCATATTATTCTCATCCTAAGGGGTGGTGAAAGCCACACACACTCTGGCTAGGCTTATAAATGCCCCAGGGTAGATAGCCTAGTACGAACCTATGAACCTATGAACCTATGAACAAAAACAGTGAAAAACAAAAAACTGCACACTAGTTTACCACAGTAGTGCTTAAGGGAGGACACTGGGTGCATATGTAAACTACTGGACTGCCAGCAAGTGTAGGGAGAAGTATCCGTCTGTTTATTAGGAAAATAGGCTCCAAGATAAATGTTAGACTTCAAATGTCTCCATTGCCCATCAATCTAAAAAGACAAATTTTAGAAAGCATTCACTTTATGTTATGGATTCCTAAAAGAAAACTGCATACCTTCCTGTAGCTGAACTATCAATAGCATGGCACACCAAAAATCACTGTGCTATGCATCCCTGCAATACCAGAAATAAACTGCAGAGATTGAATAACTACACCATCACCATCATTGGCCCTCTTTTCCTACTTTTTTCTACATGGGGTTGAGATATTATGTTAACTATCACCAACTCTCTCGATTCAGTGCCACACTCCTGCCTTCTTCACCATTCATGCCTGACTGTCGCAGATCTTCTTTCACACAAGCCATCCACCTCTTTGCTGGACGCCCTCGCTTCCTCTTACCTTCTTCCTGTATGCCCCAAATCTTCCTCATTAGATTGTCTTCTGCTTTTCTACACATGTCCTCAAACCACTGTAATCTGTTCTCTTTGATCTTTTCTGCAATTGGAGCTACTTTGGCTTCTGCTCTTATATCCTCATTTCCTTTGTCTGTCCCACAGTGTGCAACTTCCCACCCTTCTCAGGCATTTCATTGCCATCACTTCTAGCTTCTTCAACTGTTCCGCCTTTACTGCCCAGGTTTCTGTACCATACAGTAGTATTGATTACACCACTGTCTTGTACACCTTACTTTTCAGCTTCTTTGGCAGTCTTCTGCCATAAACTACACCTAACACTCTATGCCAGTTGGCTGCAGACCCTCTGATTCTAGCTTTGACCTCTTCATTCAGACTTCTCCTGAACCACCCCTCCCAGATACTTGAAACTGTTTTCCTATTCCAGTATATTCCCTTCTATCTCTATTCTCAGCTTCTTCTGATTTCCTCAATTTGCTGCCATTACCACCATCTCATCTGTGCTTAGTTTCATCCCATGTGCCTTCAGTTCTGCATTCCATTCTCCTATCCTTTGCAGAAGCTTAGTTTCATCTCATGTGCCTTCAGTTTTGCATTCCATTCTCCTATCCTTTGCTGAAGTTCTAGCTCAGAGTCTGCCTGTAATGCCACATCTTCTGCATACAGCAACTTTGTTGACCTGTCCCCTGCGACCTGCCTGCTAATGTAGTCCATCACCATATGAACAGCAGTGGGCTCAGAGCTGAATCCTGATGTATGCCCACTCCCACTGGGAATCCCTCTGTAAATGAACTACACCATTAGTCATAATTATAAATATGAAGCATAATATGTTTCCATGGCAATTTTAACAAGTTTTTGGTGAGATGAACAAGTTATACCCCAACACATTTGCTACTTAATTATTTTCACTTCATAGTCACAGGACCATAGAGAAAGGAGAATTAATTACTTTTCCACAAAAATCAAGTGGTTTCTGACTTCAAGACTGAGCAACTTTAAAGTTAGAGTATTTAAGCAGTAGGTTGTTGGGGTGTAGAGGGGCTTGTCCTTGCTAGAATGCTCTTATAGAGTTCACCTTAAAATTCTGTACTGTATCCTATACTTCTAATATCTCTATGTTGCAACTGTGTTAATACAAATACCTACAGTGTAAATATCATTTGATACTATCAGGTACATGGACTATGGATCCATATGCCATACTGCCAGCTCAGCAGACCACTGGGTCATTTCACCAACAGTAACTGTATCTTAGCTAAAACCATTGCATTCGCACATACAATAATTTCCAGGAGAAGCTAACATACAGTGCCACAGCCACTTCTTGTATTGACATCAGCTCACTGCCATCAGTCAGACAAGTATGACACATTTGGCTACAATTGCTATACACAGTTATAATGAGCCAGTCATACTACTAACTTATGGAAGCTAAGCTAATTAGTCTCTCTTCGAAAGGGTTATGCCAAGGGTTATGGTTCACTGGCTTTGGAAGCAAGATTGTTTCTCTTCTCGCTTATAGACCATGCAAATATTCATAAAGGCCAAAAAAACACTACCAGCAAAAATTACAGACCTACTGACTACTAAGCTGAGGTGGTTTTCAAATAATCACTGTACTTAAACTCCAGAGAGTTATCTTGAAATGAGCCAGCAGTGAGAGATACTTAGCTGGCTCACCTCTCTCCTTTTAGACAAATCCACCCTTTATCCTTTAGGTCAAGAAATCCTGCTTTACTTCCTGTTAGATCCAAATTAAATCCAAATAGCTAGCATTCAGAAAAGTTCCAAGTTAAATAAGATTCATAGGTTCATAGGTTCATAGATTCATACTAGGCTATCTGCCCTAGGGCATTTATAAGCCTAGCCAGAGTATGTTTGGCTTTCGCCACCCATTTTAAATTAATTTTGCTATGCCCTTTTTCGAGGTTAGTATACTGTGCCTCTGTCAAACAGTGACACAGAAGTGATACCCAGGGTAAACCTACGATCTCCCATCCACTCATCAAGATTCCTCTTGAAGAGAGTCAATGAGGGACTCTGCCTAACCTGGACTGTGATTTTATTCCAGAGTGAAGGGAGCCTCTGGGTTATGAATCTGTCCCTCCAGCATGTCCTATTTATTTCAGTGCTGAGGTTCAAGTCTCTCGAGCATGTAGCTCGATGGGATTTGGATTTTTTGAGGTGCAGCATGTCCCTTAATTTCGGGCTGGACATGGCTTTATACGTCAGGCACAGGTCACCTCTGAGCAGGCGGTATGCCACTGAGTAGAGCTGGAGTTTCTTTAACTGGGCAGCATATGGCATCTGTTTGAGCCCTTTGATCCTCTTGGTGAGATACTTTTGGGGTCTTTCCAGTTGCTGCAGGTGTTTGGTAAGGTACATCCCAAAAGGGGCATTGTACTCAATTATGGGCCTGATGAGGGATGAGTAAAGAGGCACGATGACCTCCCCTAATCTAGATGTGAATCCCTTCATGATTAGGTGGGCTATATAAAATGTTTTTCTAACCACTTTGGCCACGTGGTTGTCAAATGAGAGATTGCTATCAACTTGGGTCCCCAGGTCCCTAATTACTTCTTCTGTACATAATGGATTACCACCTATGTGGTAATTTGTGGGCACTTTGTTTTTGCCAAAGGGGATGACTATACACTTTTTGGCATTTAGCTTGAGGCCATGGCTCTGGCACCAGTTGTCTGTTTCTATGAGGCCCTTTTGGAGGATGCTTGTGCTGGCTGGAGAGTCGACTATGGCACCCAGTTTGCAGTCATCTGCGAACTTGGTCAGCCACAGTCCTCCTGTGTTGGCCTGTACCTCCGAGAAATATATACTGAACAAGAGAGGTCCCAGGACTGAGCCTTGTGGGATGCCACTTGTAACTGGTTTGGAGTCTGACATGGCTCCAGCAATTCTAACCATGTGGGTTCTGTCCTTGAGCCAGTTTGCAACCCATCTAGTGACATAGGGGTTTATATTTAAGCTAGTGAGCTTATCTATAATGTCCGAGTGGGGAATGGTATCGAAGGCTTTTGCGAGGTCCAGGTAGGCTGTGTGGACCACCTTCCCTTCGTCAATGGCCTTGGTGACTGTTTCAAAGAAGTCGACCAGGTTTAAGAGGCAGGATCTGCCCTTAACAAAGCCGAACTGGGTAGGATCCATTGTCTGTAGGTCCCCAATATCTTTATTTATGAGGTCCATGATGATCCTTTCCATAGCTTTGCAGACCAAGCTAGTCAGGCTTATGAGGCGATAGTTTCCAGGGTCCGTTGAGGCACCACCTTTGTGGAGAGGGACCACTGTTGCTGTACGCCACTCTTTGGGTACGTATCCTGTAGTAAGGCTGAGATTGAACAGTAGTTTTATGTTTGGGTTTAGCTCTTCTTGGAGTTCATGTAGGATGCAGCCCGGGACACTGTCTGGTCCCATTGATGCTGTGTTTTTTGCTTTGGAGAGGGCGGCTCTTACCTGAGCATCTGAGATGTCAGGGGGGCAGCACTCTGCTGGGATAGATATTTGCCCTTTTGGTGGGAAGGGGGGGGGAGTTTGCGCTGAACCTGTCAGCTAGGATGTTGGCAATGTCTGTGGGTTCGGTGTATATTTTTTCCACCCAGGTTCCTAACATAACTAAAGAAAGCCTTGTAATTATCCTTAGTGTCCTGTGCAATTTTTCTCTCGAAGCTGGCCTTAGACGATTTTATGAGTGCCCTTAGTTTTTTGCTAATACTGATCAGAGATGCCTTCCCTTTTTGGGATTTTGCTCTATCATGTAGTAGCTTCCTCCTTCTATTGTATAGTTTGTTTATGGCTGGGGTCCACCAGACAGGACGTCTGCCTTTGGAGGATTGGGTCTTGGTTTTATTTGGGATTGCATGATCCATGCATTCCTGAAGGTGTTCATAGAATGCATTTATAAAGGATTCTGCGGTCTGGGCCATATTTTCCACAGGCCCAGGGGCTTTGAAGGATTCCACCTCGGTTTTGAGGAGTGTGAAATTTGCTTTAGAGAAGTTTTTCACTGTGGTTTTCTGGGCAGGGGGTGGGGTCGGGATGTGAATATCCAGTGAGATCAGTTTATGGTCTGATCTTACCAGTAAGGGATA
>NC_056743.1:1385826429-1385909452 GCF_019279795.1 Protopterus annectens
TCCCCCCTTGTGGAGTGGGATATCCGTTGCTGTGCCCCATTCAGTGGGCACAAAGCCTCAGGTGAGGCTATGATTGAACATGGTACTTAGGTGGGGTGCCAGTTCATTCTGTAGTTCGTGTAGAATGCAGCCTGGGATGCTGTCTGGTCCCGTGGATGCTGTGTTTTTGGCTTTGGAGAGTGTGGTTTTTACCTGTGCAGCTGTGATAACAGGAACTTTGCATTCTTCCGGTATAGAGATGAGCTCTTTAGGGGGTGAGAGGGAGGTAAAATTAGCACTGAACCTATCTGCCAGGATGTTGGCAATATCAGTTTAGTGCCATTGTGCTATAACTCAGAGCAGATCTGAGTGTTGCCATTGAGATTCTTGACATAGCTATAGAATGCTTTCTGGTGGTCTTTAGAATCAGTGGCGATTTTGTTTTCATAACTAGCTTTGGAGGATTTTATCAGGGATCGCAGCTTCTTACTGAGGCTGACCAGGAAGCTCCTCCACTCATAGGATTTTACTCTCTTTTGCAACAGTTTTTTCCTTCTGTTGTACAGTTTGTTTATGGCATGGGGCTACCAGATTGGCTTCCTTTTTTGGAGGATAGCATCTTGGTTCTGTTTGGGATAGCACAATCCATGCACTTGTGTAAGTGCTTATAAAGTGCAATTGTGTAGGATTCAGTAGTCGTAACTGTATTGTCCATCTTCATGGGTGTCATGAAGTTCACCACTTCTGACTTAAGAAGCATGAAGTTGGCTTTGGAGAAATTTTTTACTGTGGTACCTTATCTCCTAAATGTGTCACTATGTCTGCTGGAGAAGAGAGTTGCAAGGGGCTTTGCCCCTGTGCCTTCAATTTAAGAACATTTTCTGAAATCACTAAGGCAGGTGACAAACAAGTGCCAGGGGTGAATAGAGTTTTGCTTCTCCTCCTCCTCCCTAATTTTTTAGACCCTTACAGTTTTTAACTGCCCAACCCACTTCACTGTATTATTGAACCATATGTTGCCTCATCCTGCGTGGTAATTTTATATGGTTTCTTGGATTTTCTCATTCATGCCATAACTACCAATTGACTGGTTCTGCATGTGGAGTGTATAATACTTGTACTGTCATCCTCACTTGTTCAGGACAAGCTTCTCTGGCTTGCACCTACTGAGTGCTGAGATAGGCTTTGGGTCTTCTGTGACCATGCACTGGATTAAAAAGATACCTGGAAAATGGATGAATGAGTAACAAAAATGCTAAATATGGTAAAACTGGATGCTCCTGTGTTAGGATAAGCTCCAGAGCCATTGTAACTCTGTATGAGATTAATCAGGTAATTAGAGAATGAAGGACAACAATTGCTAAATGTGGGGAAACTGAATATTCACACAACAGTCAGAATGATTTGTAACTGTTTTAGTTAAGAAATAGTCAGGTCAAACTGTATTTTGTACAAGGATTTTGTTTTGTTCAACTCATGTTAGTTTTGCTGAGTATATAATTATGCCAAACTCTACATTGGGTTACCAGGATATTGTGACATTTATTGAAATATCGCGAGATTACAACAAGTAAATTTGAAAACCTTTAACTTCCTGTCTAATATTAGTAATGAGCCATATCTTGCACTTTCTTTTTGTGAATTATTGCCTTTAATAGATAGAGAAGAAAAATATAAATACAGTGTATGTCCAAGTAGTGAATACTACAACCTAAAATTTACTATGGTCACCTAAGTGGAGTTCATCAGTCATAGCAAAGTATTTCACATTCATTTAACTGATGCAGATAACATGTAAATATCTTCAAACATATTTATTATCCACAGGTTAGCCATGGAGCAATCAGTTACCTTCTAAGTGACAAACATCAGTTCCCTTCATTCCTACGGACTATACCAAATGGAAACATGGAATCCCTTGCTATAGCCAAAGTAATGAGTCACTTTGGCTGGATGTGGATTGGAATTATAGCCTCCAGTGATGATTATGGTCAGCTGGGAAGTCAAAATCTAAAAAATGAATTTATGTCAATGGGAGGTTGCATTGCTTTCTTTGAAACTATTCCAAAAGTCAACTTTCAGAAAAAAGTATCTGTCATAATGCAACTAATTCATATCCATTCTGTTAATGTAATTGTAATATACGTAGCTACATCAAGTTGGCTGCAGCTAATGG
This sequence comes from Protopterus annectens, assembly GCF_019279795.1. NCBI lineage: Eukaryota > Metazoa > Chordata > Ceratodontiformes > Protopteridae > Protopterus > Protopterus annectens. The sequence continues at coordinate 1,385,828,585 of NC_056743.1, forward strand.
AGGAAATCTCAAAAAATAATGTAGCTGGAAAAATATGGATAACCACCACACAGGAATGTACTGTCTCAGAGGACATATACAAGAAAGAGATATGGGAGTTAGTAAATGGCACTGTAGGGTTTTCACGTAATGAAAGAGAAATCCCTGGTTTCAAGGACTTTCTGTTACACAGTCACCCTTCAAGCTCTCCAGGTGATATGTTTATTAGAGATTTCTGGGAAAAATCTTTTGGATGCAAGTGGTCTCAAAGAAATAGCAATACATCTAATGAATCTACTGATGTGGCCAATGAAATTCCTTTATGCACAGGATATGAAAACTTTGAGACCCTTGATAATCTTTTTCTTGACACATTAAACTCTAAGGAAGCCTATCGTGTTTTTAATGCAATGTATACGTTAGTATATGCTTTACAGGATATGACTTCATGCAAACCAGGCAGTGGACCATTTGTTAATGGAACTTGTGCTGACATACATGGTTATGCTCCATGGCAGGTTAGTTGTAGAACCCAATATCACCCTATTTTTACAGTACAATACAGTGTAGTATGGAAATTGTTAAAAGTGTAGTCAGTATAAACCAGAATCCAATTGTTTAGCATAGTGTAGTAAAGAGGCAATATTGTTCATATAGCAAATACACTTCCTATAATGCATTTAGGCTCATGCATAATTTATTTTGCAATGATGGGGTAAATGTAAAAGAAGCAGTATATGTGACAGAAAGTTAAGTTTGTATTTTAGAAAATTATGCCAGCCTAAGTAAGCCTTGGCAACATGCATGAAACATATTTTGCAAACATTTTAAGATGATGGTTAATGTACCTCAAAATGCCAAGATTGAGGTAGCACCCTATAGCACAATGAAAGTCAGTGTTTAAATGATGTCTATGCGCATTGCTGTGAAAGGTTATTATGTCTCATGTTTATTCTTCACAAACTGCATATTAACTTGTACTTTCTTTACAAATGAGTCAAATAAAATGTTTGTAATATGTTTATTTAAAAAGAAAAAATGAAAAACAGATGCATGATTATGTAAGATATAGTTTCACATAAGTAGTAGCTTTATATTTCAAGTGCCTTGTAATTGCACTCTTTCTATTTGTACTGACAGATAGTTTAAGGCAAAAGTATGTGCTGAAGAAGTTAAGATATGTTATACTATGTTTGTGTGTAAAAAATTAGTGAATTGTGTCAGGTATCCTTGGGAACCATATTAAGTAACATTACTCTGCCTTCTCAGGTTGGGGGAATGAGTCTTTTTAAGGATGACTGTGAGACATTGTATACTGAAACTGAATGTTACAAGATTAAAAGATAAATTCTTAGACCAGGTGGTCTATGTTTTAAAAAGGCATATTTGTTAAGTGTTCACATGAAGCTCTAAGCGAGAATGACAAAAGCATAAAATATTTAAAAATGTTATTATTTGTTAAAACCTATGAAATGTCAGAGTTCTGCAAGTATGAAATTGCTAAGAAAAGATACAAATATTGGCAGTTTTCTTTGTTTTTGGAGACTAATCTGAAAATTTAAGTAGACAGTCTCCTAGCGCTGTCTATGGAATAAATCAGTACTTTGCATATCCTGTTATTCTTGATTCAAGACTAAAACTTAAAAACTCTTTGTTATTTATTTGTGAACTTTAACAACATGATACATAAATAGAAATATGATTCAGAGACAGGTATGGCCACAGTTGGATAGACTTTGTTATAAGATGATTACTACATCTCTGAATCAACATTAGCACTGTCAGACCCGACTGAATTAGGGTTCCCAATAGTGGCCAATCAATAACATTACCCGACAACACTCAGTCTTTCTCTCTCTCTCTCTCTCTCTCTCTCTCTCTCTCATAGGTAGGTTCATAGGTAGGTACTAGGCTATCGGCCCTAGGGCCTATACAAGCCCAGCCAAAAAGGTTCCCTGGCTTTTGTCACCCAAGAAAATTATTTTCCTGCGCCACTGTCAAGCAGAGCCACAGAAGTGATCCCCGTGATGAATTTCCTATTTCCCATACAATCATCACGATTTTTCTTGAAGAGTGCTAATGAGGAGCTTTATTTTGATATAGAGAGGTAGTTTATTCCAGAGTATGGGAAGTATCCGAGACAGGAATCTATCCCTCCAGCATGTTCTGTCTATTGTGGTGACAAGGTTTAGGTCCCTAGAGCGTGTAACTCAGAGGGATTGGGATTTCTTTAAGTGGAGCATGTCCAACAGCTCTGGGTTTTACATAGCTTTGTATGTTAGGCAGAGATCACCTCTGAGTAGGCAATATGCGACGGAGTAAAGCTGGAGTTTTTTGAGACAGTCTGCATAGGGCATCTGTTTGAGGCCAGTAATCCTCTTTGTGAGGTATTTCTGTGGCCTTGTAGATGTCTTGTGAGGTACATACCAAAAGGGGCATTGTACTCTATAATGGGTCTAATGAGTGATGAGTAGAAGGGAACAATGACCTCTTGTTTTCTGTATGAAACACCTTTTGTGATGAGGTGTGCCACGTAGAAGGATTTCCTGACTACTGTGGCGATGTGATTATCAAAGGAGAGACTACTGTTCACCTGTGTCCCAAGGTCTCTTATCACACTTTCGGTGTTAAGTATACTACTGCCTATGTAGTAGTTCATGGATACACAGTTTTTACCAAAGGGGATGACAATGCACTTTTTGGCATTGAGCTTGAGGCCATGGCTTTGATACCGGGCATCTTTCTCAGTGAGGCCCTTTTGTAGGATGTCCACATCATTAGGAGTTTCGATTATGGCTCCTAGTTTGCAGTCATCTGCGAACCTCATTAGCCAAAGATTTTCTGTGTTAGCCTGTACTTCAGAGAAGTAGATACCAAACAAGTGAGGACCCAGGACTGAACCTTGTGGTACTCCACTTGTCACTGGTCTGAAGTCAGATTTGGAGTCTGCAACTTTCACAGTGTGTGTTCTGTCAGTGAGCCAGTTGGCAACCCATCTTGTGACATAGGGATTTATACCTAATTTAGTGAGTTTAACTATAATTCCAGAGTGGGTGATGGTGTTGAAAGCCTTGGCAAGATCTTAATAGGCTGTGTGAACCACCTTACCCTCGTGTACAGCTTTGGTGACTGCTTCAAAGAAGTCTATCAGGTTTAGGAGACATGATCTGTCTTTTACAAACCTGAACTGGGTGGGGTCCAGAGTTTGGAGATTACCAATGTCTTTGTTTATAAGTTCCATGATGATACATTCCATGGCCTTGCAGACCAGGCTCATCAGGCTAATGGGGCAGTAGTTCCCGGGGTCCATGGTGGTTCCCCCCTTGTGGAGTGGGATAACCATTGCTGTGTGCCATTCAGCGGGCACAAAGTCTGAAGTGAGGCTATGATTGAACATGGTACTTAGTTGGTGTGCCAGTTCGTTCTGTAGTTTATGTAGAATGCAGCCTGGGATCCATGGATGCCGTGTTCTTGGCTTTGGAGAGTGTGGCTTTTACCTGTGCAGCCGTGATCACAGGAACTTTGCATTCTTCTGGTATAGAGATGGGCCCTTCAAGGGATGAAAGGGTGGTAAAGTTAACACTGAACCTATCTGCCAGGATGTTGGCAAAATCAGTTGGGTCTGTATATTTAGTGCCATTGTGCTGTAATTCAGAGCAGATCTGAGTGTTGCCATTGAGATTCTTGACATAGCTATAGAATGCTTTCTGGTTGTCTTTAGAATCAGTGGCAATTTTATTTTTGTAACTAGCTTTGGGGGATTGTATAAGGGATTGCAGCTTCTTACTGAGGCTGAGCAGGGACATCCTCCACTCATGGGATTTTACTCTCTTTTGCAACAGTTTCTTCCTTCTGTTGTACAATTTGGTTATGGTAGGGGACCACCAGTTTGGCTTCCTTTTTTTGGAGGATAGCGTCTTGGTTCTGTTTGGGATAGCATGATCCATGCACTCGTGTAAGTGCTTATGAAAGTGCAATTGTGTGGGATTCAGTAGTCGTAACTGTATTGTCCATCTGTATGGGTGTCATGAAGTTCACCACTTCTGTGTTAAGAAGCATGAAGTTACCTTTGGAGAAATTTTTTACCATGGTTTTCTTAATGGGGGGTGGGGCAGGAAGTGGATATCTAGAGTGATTAGCTTATGGTCGGATTGGACCAATGAGGCATTGACTTCAGGAGTGGAACACCGGTCACTCATGTTGGTAATGACTAGATTTAGGATATTGTTGCCCCTGGTGGGGGTGTGGATAAGTTGATCCAGGGCATTGGAGTTTATGAATTCCAGAAAGCGTTGAAAGAAGGAGTTGGTACATGAGTAGTTTTCCCAGTTAATGGTGGGGTAGTTGAAATCGCCCATTATTAGGGTGTTTGGTTGAACCCTAATATTTTCCTGTACATCAAGAAAAGAGGAGTGGGAATCCTGGGGCATGGTGAAGGATCTGTAGCAAGCTACAATTTGGATTGCAGATTTGCCAAGAGTTAGTTGCACTTGGATAACCTCTGATGCATTATGCTGAGCAACTAGCCTGGAAGTGTGGATATCCTTAATGAATATGGACACACCTCTGCCTTTGGTGTTCCGGTCCAGGTTACATGGCCGAAAAGTGTGGTATGGGTTATAGCCTGGTAGTGCAGGGGTACTCTCTGGAGCCTTGAACCAGGTCTCAGTCACTGCACAGATATCAATATTTTCCATTTTAAGGAGTGCCTTGAGTGAGTGCATTTTGAGATTTAGACTTCTAGCATTGAGTAGAATCACCCTCAGTTTTTGCTTGCCTGTTCCTGTTACGGTGGTGAATTTGTCATTTGAACATTGCCTAAAAAATGCACTATAGGGGCGGGAAGAACCTTAGCCAGTATCTGGAATCCCAGGGGTGACAGGTGCAGGCCATCTCTGGCAAAGCATCATGGTCTGTCGACCATGTCATCCCAGGCAGACAAATACTGGATCTCTTTAGAATGACACCAGAAGCTTAGCCAATTGTTGAAGTCAATCATTTTGTCCTTGTACTGCAGTATCATTCTGGGTGATGGCAGAATGCTACTCAGGGCTAGGGCCATACCTGTCTGGGCTACAAGATTGGAGAGCTCTTCCATGTCTCTTTTCATGTAGTTCATGGAGGTACATCTCTGGTCGTTCACACCAACATGGACAATGACAGAGTCATATTTGTACTTGTTGTGGAGTGACCTGAGTGCATGTGTTATGTGGCGGATCCTGGCACCCAACAGGCAGCTGACCGTAACCTTCTCCTTATTTAGCCTGGTGAGTGGGACATCAGTGTGCCTGACTATAGAGTCACCTATGACTAGGGTGTTGGGTACGTTGTTTTGCCTTATTGGTTGTGGTTGAGTGGCACACTGAGTCTGCGGGCTATGTGTTATTTGGGTTGTGTTGGGGGGTGGAGGTTGCTTGCATTTCTGCTTTGGAGGTCTCTGTTGCTTGAGCAGATTATTAATGAGAGCCTCCACAAATGTTTTTGTGTTTCTATGTGTGGATTTTGGTGGTGTAGATTTAGTGAGACTATGTGATGAGTGTGGTGTGGTACAAGTGTTTACCTTCTCCTCTTGACTGTCAAGTTCAGTCTTGGTTGGAGAGAGCTTTACCTCCACTTTGGCTAGATAAGTGCATCTTCACAGGTTGTAGTGTTGGCGGTAGGAAGAGAGGGTTGTCTGTGTACATGAGGCAATTTCTACATTGCCCCAAGATGCCCAGATTCATCAGATAGACAGGAGAGAACACTTGGAGCTGACCCTTGGACATGCCAGAATAAAAAAATATTTTCCTCTAGATAAGTGAGGAAAGTGAGTACAAGAGCTGTTTTTCTCTAAGCAAGTGAGGAAAGTAAGTACCAAAACTGTTTTCCTCTAGGTAATGAGGAAGGTTGAGTGCTGTAGTAATTAGTAGCTTATTTAGTGCTTACAAGTTCTGAACAAGTGCTGATCACGAATAAGCAAATTCAAATGCTAAAACTAAGAATCTGTATCTGGACTAAACTAGTTACAGGAAAGGGGAAACAAGTGCAAATGTGGGATTTTAAATCAGAAAGTTGAGAGAGATGGAAAAACTGCCCAAATGGCCAATAACTACAATTTCTGGGCCAGAACCACTCCTTATGTGGTAGATAGGTTACCTAGTGCTCACCACTCCCACTGGTAAGCTAGAAGGCTTCCCTCCAACACAGAAAGCTTGGGGGGGCTCAGTGTAGACACAGACACACACACACACACACACACACACACACACACACACACACACACACACACACACACACACACACTCACATGCACATTCATGAAGTTTCATTTATGCCCTACAGATGTGCACATGTACATCAGTTCATACACATACACACACTAACATATCTACACATCCCAAATATTTGCTAAACTAACTTCATGTTTTGACAGCCATCACTATTTCCTCCTCAGCTGAGCAAATTAGAAGCTGCAGGCATTTCTGGTGAGTCCACATGGCTAATTAACATTATCACCATGAGAATGGTCTCCACAATGAGGCCCCCATGATGGGAAAATTTCAGCAGCAGTGTGGTCTATGAAATTAAAAGGCTCACTGAGATGCTGAAACCTTTTGAGCTAAGGCATTCACATCACATTAAGTCTTTCAGAATCCCAGGGTCTAATTTTATATTTTGCTCATTAACTCCAGTGAAGCTGTTGACTGTTGCCACAATGCAATTTGATGAATATATTCTGCACCCATGAATCTGCAACCAATGCCCAATGAAACACAAAACTAAGGGGACACTATGGCTGTTAAGCACTTTCATCAGTGCATTATGGGACTTCTTCAGAGACCCGTTTCTACAGATTTCTGACAGATGAAAATACTTAAGAGGTACAACTATCTCTGAATCTAGAATCTCTGAATCTCTAATCTTAGAAAATCCTTCTATGTGGCCCACCTAATCACAAAAGGGTTTGCATCCAGATTGAAAGAGGTCATTGAGCTCCTCTATGCATCACTCATCAGACCCATCATAGAGTAGAATGCCCCATTTGGAATGTACCTTACAAGACACCTGCAACAACTGGAAAGACCACAGAAGTACCTCACCAAGAGGATCACTGGCCTCAAGAAGATGCCCTATGCAGCTCGACTGAAGAAACTCCAGTTGTACTCGGTTGCATACCGCCTACTCAGAGGGGATCTCTGCCTGACATACAAGGCCATGTCCAACCCAGAATTGATAGACATGCTCCACCTAAAGAAAACCGTATTCCCTCGAGCCACATGCTCCAGGGATCTAAACCTCACCACAACAATAAATAGGATGTGCTGGAGGGATAGATTCTTGTCCCAGAGACTTCCCATGCTCTGGAACAAGATTCCAATCTACATTAAGCAGAGCTCCTCGCTAACCCTCTTCAAGAGAAACCTTGATGAGTGGATGGGAAACAGAAAGCTTACCCCAGGGATCACTTCAAAAGCTCTGCTGGACAGAGGCATAGGGAACTAATATAAGGGGACGGTGAAAGCCAAGACATTCTGGCTAGGCTTATAAATGCCTTCAGGCAGATAGCCTAGTACCTACCTATGAACCTATGAATGTATAATCTCATGCTTCTGTGAGTATTGATTGCAGTTTTATGTTTTATTGTACAGCAGTCAGTGGCTATTTAGCAATTTTTACTGTCAGTACATACTGCATCCATCTGAACTGGCACTGTTTACATCTGGTTTCAAAATAAGTTGCTGTAGTTTACATCTGGCATGTACCAAAGTTGTCTGTAAAATAGCTCTGGTGCATTTTGTATCATGTACAGAGTCTATGTCCACTGTCCTTGCTGTGATTCCCTTGCATTGAGATCATTCTCTGAAGACCCTGCCCTGTATACAATACAAATTAAAGCCAAGTGCTTAAATAATATAAATCCTTACAAAGTCATACCATCTGCTGACAGCAGAAGATCTACAAGTAGCTGAATTTAGACAACTTACAGAGATTCTGAACTAGTCAAACTCATCAAACCCACAGCTCTCAGAATCTTTTTTACTTAGAGATAAGTTCTACTGCAAGATTTTTAATGTAAATGTTACTGTGAGATTTCAGTTGCGCCAGTCATGTTTAAATGTATTTATTTAAGATTTGTTAGCCGGGTTAAGTGAACTTGTCCAGGGAACCTTTTCAGCCATAACCTGGACTACAGTGGTAGCACAAAAACATAAAACATGAATTAACTCCACAGCAAAAGCAACAAAGAATAGGTTAAGAAGAAAAATACATAGACAAATAGTACAAGGAGATAAACAGACCCTGAAATAACACCATATTTCAAGAGACATAACATCATATCATATGAGACATAAAGCCACATTTCACCTGTATCAGGTGTGTTCTCTTTTTCCTGATAATGTGTGACTGTGGAGTTGGTATGTAACAGTAAGGAGAGGTAGAGGGGCGATGCCCCTCACACTGGGGTGCACGGTGGCTTGCCTCCCTGAACAAAAAATATGTTTTCTCTTATTTTATCCACAGTCCCAGTGGGTTCACTTTTCATGAGTTTAACTTGTTCTGTATCATTGCAGGAAGTTCTCCTTGAATCTTCATAGTGGATTCATTCTAGACTTAGTGGAACTATTAGAGAAACTGAAAAGGGCTGTCTAATCATGGTGTAGAAACCTGATCTATGTTCCCAGAATGTTCTAAAATGACAATTAAAGAATGTTTACAGTCTTTCCAGACTGGTTTCCCCTGATCTCTCCTTATAATCAGAATGTATACAAATTCTGCCAGTTCTAAAATGTTCCTGCTGATTAAGTTCTTTACTTCTTCATCACAATGATGTCACAGACATCACAGTACATTAAATTTTATACTTTCCAAAAACACAAACATTGCGATGGTACTGACTGCAGAAACTGTCATTCCTCATTCATAAATTGCTTGGGTCTGGTTAAATAGTGCAGACACTGGAAGAACTTGAGGGGGGGGGTGGAGTAAGTGACTTATTGCAGCTTTCCCATCCTGGGAGAGCTTTGAGGAAATGTTCACTAGGCAGATTGTTCCCCATAAGGGAAGGCTTGCATAATACCAATAAGAAAAACCCAGGGGCATGTTAGTCGCAAGCCAATGATGGTAACCTTTGTGAGTATGCACTTGTCAAGGGAAGCCATTGGATTCCCATTAGTGACCCTGTGTTCACATCAGCCACCTATGGGGTGAGGCTAGGGACCAACATAACAATGTCATGGTCCACACCCTGTAGTAAGTAGAGCTGCAGAACAGGGAGTGTTGACAAGTAGTGGTCCATCTTGAAACACGGATGGCCTCAGTCTGGAGAGGTTGCACAGACCACTGGGATGAGGATGACCTCCCTTGGTAATTAGACAGGCAACTGGGCATGGACAGAGAGACAAAACTTCTCCACATCTGCCCGAATGATGGCCCTCCCATGTTGGCAGTCACTCTGACCTGACAAGAGTCCCTGTATTGAGAATGAATGGGCTCAATCCTATTGGAGTGGGTTCATGATCAATAGGTCAATAGTTATGGAGGGAAAAAGCACATAGAGAAGAAAACTCCTGACTATTAAGCCAGTGTTCATGAACTTTTGGCTGATGCTGTGGTGAGCTATTATGCAAAATAACATGATTACACTGACTTTTAACTGGATTATCTAAGTGCTAATTTGTGAAATAGATATACAGTAAACTCTCAGTTAACTAGCACCCATGGGGATTGGTAGATGCCAGATAACTGTAGTTACTGGTTGCGTGAGAGTTACTATTAAAAACGGGCCTGACTAATACTGTACCCTATACTATTTGTTTGATTTGTTCTCAGGTTGGGGAGAGAGGGAATTTATTCATATCTTCCTTTTTAAAACTCTAAAACTCTAAAAACATAAGGTATGTTTCTGCGGGGGGGGGGGGGGGCAGAAAGTGCAACACATGAAAATTGTACTGTATTTCTTCCATTTTTTTTTTCTGGTTGCTTGAGTTCTGATTAACTGAGAGTTTACTGTATAATTCCAGTATTTGAGTTGTAAAGAAACATAATCAAGAATAAGTACATGAAAAAGAAAATGCTAGGCTAATTTTGATAAAAGAAGAATTAAGCAGTATGTTAATTAAAACATTAACAGTTCATAAATTAATACAGCAAAAACAAAGCTGATGTATGTACCAGAACAAAAATATGTTCAAAGTAATAAGGAAAAGAAAGCAAAGCATTTGGGTGAATGAAAAGGTTACAAAACGTGCTTGTCTGCAAAGAATTTTTTATAAATATCGCTGACTTTCCCAAAGCGGCCAATTTGTTTTTGGAGGACAGTCTATGAGTATAAGTCTGAAATATTTGATATAAATATAAGATTTTGAGTTTTGCTATTCTACACAAGTTTTAGTTGATACCTTGCAGTTGTACCTCATTAACAGGAAGATTCCCTCTTTTTTGGCTTACAAAATAATTAAAGCATCTGTCACTCATTCATTGCCAAGTCTTTTTTAATAAATATACATGGCAAATAAAACTGAGACATATTAATTCACCAAAAAAATAATAAAGGAAGAATAAAGAAACACATTTCAGCTATGTAGTGAGCTTCATAGATGAAGCTGTTTGGAAGTGTTCCTGCTCATTTGTTCCACATTATAGGAAATAGTATTCCACATTTTGGCATGGAACATTAAGAGAAAGAGATACTCATGGACCACAGTTAGAAGAAAATATGATACACCATAGACATGTCACTGCCTTTTACACTTTAATCTTCAAGGAGAAATGACAAGCCACAAATATTCAGGTAGAAATAACAGGCCATAAACCTTCAGGTAGAAATGACAGACTTATATGTCAAGTAATTCCCACAATTTTTAAGAGGTAAAGCCAATCATATATGCAGCACTGTAAACTTATTCAGAAAATGTAGTTTTCGGTGTTGTCTGTACATTAGAAAATGTTGCATTCTGGTGTGATAGTTCTTTAAATAATTAACTGGGATGATTTTCATTCTGCATTTTCCAGTTAGGGACAGTGGCACAGAATTTTAAAAATGTTGGCTACAGTTGTGCAGTCATCACTAATACTAGAAAATAATCTGTATTGATGAGTGCAAAGTAAATCCAGTTTTACATAGCCAGAGTCGGCTGCCTTAGTTTTAAGAAAATGAACTGCATGTAAAGTTTTTGCAGAGATAATTGTATTTTCTTTAACAAAATATCTTCTACAACTCTTCTCATTAGCTGCTTCATTATGTTAAGAAGGTTCACTTTACAAACAAAGCTAATGAAGAGGTTTATTTCGATGATAATGGTGACCCTCCGGCTATTTTTGAAATTATAAATCAACAGATACTTCCCACAAATGTGATTAAATGTGTAAAAGTGGGAACTATCAATTTCAAACTGAATGGAAAAGAACATATTATGGTCAATGACAGTGCTATTCTGTGGAAAGAAGGTTATGCAAAGGTATGTTTGCTTCTGTGCATCTCCACTTTTCATTCTGCTCCTTAAGTTTACACTGATTACCTGCAGTAAAATATCCATAATCATTATTGTCATAGAAGGTTTTGGGTACCAGCAAACCCTGTGATTGCTGGGGGCCTCCAACCACAGCAAATTTTTATTCTGATGTTTTTTTTTTCATTTCTGTATTTAAGAGTGACTAGTTTGCCATGATTTCTTTCACTCGCCATCACAAACATGGACCTCACGCATGATAGGTGGCTATCTTTGGTGATTTAGCAGGAAAAGGACATGTGTGAAAGCAACTGCTCTTTGCCATAATGGTGCAATAAACAGCATTGCCATTTCTCACAGTGCTTTACTCTTTTTGAGTTGTTGGCTGTATTTTTTTCTATATGGAATCTGCATGTCCTTGTTGTCACTGTATGGGTTTAACTATGTGATCTGGTTTCCTCTAGCACACCAACAACTTGCCATAGGTGAACTGGAGTTGTTTCAGTTTCTCTGATGGTAAGAGTGCAGCTTGTTTGCATGTGTTTACGCATCTTGTGATAGACCTTGCTTGTCAAGGAAAGTGTGTGTGTGTGTGTGTGTGTGTGTGTGTGTGTGTGTGTGTGTGTGTGTGTGTGTGTGTGTGTGTGTGTGCACGTGCGCGTGTGTGCGTGTGTGTGTGTGTGTGTGTGTGTGTGAGGTGGTGGGGGCATCATGGAAGCCATCACCTAGGGCACCATTTTATTTAAGGCCACCTTGCAGTTAGGGTTGTTATAAGTCAAAATCACTACAGCTGCATGCCAGACACTGTGACTGTCCCTCTGTGAGATGGGCTAACATGATGTGGTGCACAGACCTGTCACAGTTTCAGTCCATTGTACCCCACAGTTCAGTCTGTGTATCGCTCCTAAAATTTTACAACATGAACTAAAAAATGGTTTAGGAGAGGTGGCAGACACAAGGTGATAGTTTGAAGTGCCCAGTGGCCTCCAACCTGACACTTGCTGAGGCCCTCAAAATGTTAACACTCATCCTGATTATTGTTAATAATATAGACTCCTTGACAATGAAACTAAAATTAGACCTTGTGATAAACAAAACAGGAAAAAATGCAGACAACATATAAGGAGAGTAGGCGTGACTTTTGTATCAGTCTGTCTTATATACAGGTGCATAAAAAAGGTCCCATAGCAAGAGCGTAAACAAAATAGAAAGATCACTGTGCCATCTTGGAAAAGTACAGTTGTGTAAACAAACTTACCATAACAGCAGATGTTGGAATGACCACTGCAATAGCCTTAGCTATATAGGTTATATCCTGCCAGGGATAAAACAGCTAGTCAGCTTCTATATCTTCAGGGTACCTTCCATGTTCTCAAACTGTTAAGTAGCTCAAGTTGAGTTGCCTAAAATTGCAGGTTTGAGTGCCAAGCCCTTGACAGAGGTTCATGCACCAAGAGAGGGGTATGAGCCCTGAAAGGGCATAGTAAAACTATATATACATATGTACACACCCTGGCAAAGCCAAAAAAACAAAAAAGTGGAATGGAGGGAGGGAGTGGCTACTGCAGCAGTGATCATTTGAAAATATAATATTATTGTAAGTGTACTTACACAACTGTACTATGGTCAATAACCTTAGTTATATGGGTACCTTGCCCTAGATTACAACTTTGGGAGGTGGAAGGAAAAGGGTCCAGGAGCCCCTGGAGAATGGTCCTAGCAAATCCTATTCTAGACCTAGAGAAGGAATCAAGCTTGAAGTGCTTTGCAAAAGTACATACAGAGGACCATGTTGTTGCTTCTAGAATACTTCTAGAATATAACCCTTGCCAAAAAGCCATAGATGAAGTCAAGGCTCTGATAGAGTGGGCCTTGACCTTGTCTGGAATAGTTTTGGTGTGGTGAGAATAACAAAAGATAACAGCCTGTGTGACACCTGTGCACTGGCCCAGCAATCAAGAAGCCTTAATCCTTACACTAGCACCAGTGAGGGGCATGTACATTGGGAAGGATAACAAGTACACACACAGTAAAGTACAATTTCCCTTAAGATCACACAGAGTTCACAGTCAGTCTGGGCTGATTTCTCCCTTTCTCTACAGATCCCCAATAAGACTCCCCACTGGCACAACTATAGGGTCCAGATCTCAGCCTAGTGGTCAAGTTAAAACCTTCAGCACCTCCTCTGTCCAACCAGTGCTACGTGTCCCTGCCCAAGTAGCTGACATACATACATTTTGAGATAAGAGTTACATACAAACACACAGACACTCTGGGGAAGGCTGGCACAGGTTCTGCCCCCTTCTTCCCCAGACTATAATGTAGAAATCACTGCCACCAACCACTAATATCAGCTACTAATAAGGCCCTTATCAAAGGGTGTCCAATTTTATTGTGCAATATTATTATCCAATTAGTAAGTGTGACGAAGAGCTTACTGTGGCTTAGTACAGTATCAGTAAATGTATGCAAGTACTCTAGAGCTTAAATTATCTCTACACAAAACAGCCACAGATGAAAGGTTTAAAAATATTTAATAATAAGTAATAAAAGTACAAGACAAATCCCCTCAATTCAACACAGTGCTAGTCAAGAGTTCAGACACAGGAACTTTAAAACAATACTGTAGGATAGTCTGACATAAATATAGAAAACAGCTAGTCTAACCTTACTATTTTCTATCTATTTCTAAGAGAAATACTAAAGTCTAAGATCCTACTTGCATACAGAACAAGCAAGTGCTGGTGTGGTTGTCAGTTCTGAAGATCAATGCAAAAATGCTATCTCTTTCTCTGTGAGATCTCTTAAATTGATAATACATCACTGCTGACTCATTTCAGATTACATCATTCTTGACATTTTGCTGGTTCCCATGCTACCAGAAACTCTAAATTTACATTTCTTAGATTTCTTAGTAAACTTGCACCTGGCCAGGAAGCCACAGCAATAAAATACATTATGCATGTAAAACCTTGCAATTAACTCTGGTATCAAAACAATAGAAGGAATTTGTTAGTCCAGACACCCTGTCTCTGAGTTTTGAGATCAAACAGTCATGAAGTACTTTACTTTATCAGCTTTCTTCCAGCAGAGTGCACTGTGGTTACATTTTTGAAGCTCAGACCATATACAGTTTTCTTTACATTTGTGAAACAGCCTGTGTATTGCATTAATATTTACAAATGACATAGAATTATTTACAAAATTCTATCTGGCTAGGCTGGCAGCCTTTCAGTTTTTCACAGCCTGAAACTGCCATTTAGAAATAGGCTGTTTTGATACAAATTGTCCCTTCTTCTTACCTTCACAAGAAATGAACAACTGATCTGCATTTCTGAAATATTTTGTTCTGTCAAGACACATGAGGTATGGAGAATCATATCTCTCTCATTTCTAGGTTCAGGAAAGAAAACTGGAAATATGAATAGGTTAAAAGTAAATGTGGATACCACTTTAGGCATAAAAGTAGGATTAGTTCTCAAAGAAACCTTGTCTTAGTGGAAATAAGATAGGGCTGACTCGTCATAACAGCTTGCACCCCAGATACTTTTTTTTTGCAAAGGTCAGAGCCATCAGTAAAACAGTTTTCTATGTTAAGAACCTCAAGTCAGTCAGATGAGCTACTTCAAATGGAGCAAGAGTTAGCATCTGTAACACAAAATTAATATTCCAAGGAGGAGCTATCAGTTTTCTTGTAAGCCTGTTATGCAAAACTGCTTTCAAAAACATTTAGACATGAGAATGCCTTGAAAGAGGAGGTTCTATGGGCAGATTTGCTGAAACGACCCATAAATTAACCTTGATAGAAGAGTCAGAATAGCCATAGGATACTAACCCACACAAATATTGTAAACCCAGAGAAACACTAGCCCAGAATGGGTGGAGGTTATGTTGTTGGTACCAACTAGAAAACCTTTTCCATTTGCTAACATATGATTTTCTAGTAACAGGCTTTCTTGTCTCCACTAGCACCTGCTGCACATTCTCAGTAAGCAGGAGCCTAATGGGAAGTAAGACCTTATTATACAATGACCCCCAATTAACATTCAAAAATGTGCATGCTGATTGGTTAGCATGCACATTGTAAATCGGAATTATAGTAATGGAAAAACGTCCGATCGCCCGGACTTTTTCCATTACTATAACTCTTTTTTTACAGCAACAGAGAACGCAAGATCTCCATTGCTTCACACTGTCTCTCTATGTTAAACAAATTTAACATAGCGAGACAGCTTTATAAAAGCAACGGACTATTTTTTAAAACTGTCTCGCTACATTAAACTCCTTTACCATAGCGAGACAGTTTGAAAAAAGCAACGGAGATCTTGCTTTCTCCGTTGCTTTTTTCAAAACTGTCTCGCTATGTTAAATGGGTTTAACATTCAAAAAGGTCTCACAGAGACGGATAACTGGTGCCAGAGCCATGGCCTAAAGCTGAATGCCAAGAAGTGTATAGTCATACCCTTTGGCAAAAATAAAGTGTCCACAAACTACCATATAGGTGGAAACCCAATAAATACAGAAGATGTAATTAGGGATCTGGGGACCCAAGTTGATAGCAATCTCTCCTTTGACAACCACATTGCCAAAGTGGTTAGAAAGACCTTCTACATAGCCCACCTTATCACTAAAGGATTCACATCCAGATCAGGGGAGGTAATAGTGCCCCTCTATTCATCCCTCATCAGACCCATCATAGAATACAATGCCTCTTTTGGGATATACCTAAACCACCACCTGCAGCAGCTGGAAAGACCCCAAAAGTACCTCACAAAGAGGATCAAGGGACTCAAGCAGATGCCACATGCTGCCAGGTTAAAGAAACTCCAACTTTACTCAGTCGCATACCACCTACTTCGAGGCGCTCTATGCCTGACATACAAAGCTATGTCTAACCCAGAATTAATGGAAATGCTCCACCTCAGAAAATCCAAATCCCTTAGAACCACGCGCTTGAGGGATTTGAACCTCAGCACAGAGCTAAATAGAATGTGCTGGAGGGACAGATTCATAACACAGAGGCTCCCTTAACTTTGGAATAGAATACCGATCCATGTTAGGCAGAGCACCTCGCTGACTCTCTTCAAGAGGAATCTTGATGATTGGATGGGAGATCGTAGATTCACCCCGGGGATTACTTCTGTGTCTCTGCTAGACAGAGGCTCAGTAAACTAACCTTAAATAGGGCATAGCAAACTCAATTCTAAGTAAGGGTGGCAAAAGCCATACACACTCGATCTAGGCTTGTAAATGCCCCAGGGCAGATAGCCTAGTATGAACCTATGAACCTATGAACCTATGAACATAGCGAGACAGCTTTAAAAAAAGCAATGGAGATACTCGGGCTTCGCCCTCGTGACCAAACCACACCAACCGTGGGTAAATCCAGCATTACCCACACCCAGGCATGGGTTATTGCTGTATTATCCAGGCAGTCAGCTGAAGTTGATTGGGGTCAGAATGTATCGAACACCCCTGTTCTTGTGCAAGTAGATCCATATCTATGTAGGATCTTTTCCATCATGGACATATGGAATTTCATCCTGAGAACAATCAGATAAATATGGTATCATTGGTTGCAGGTTATGATGGTCAGTCATTGTTGGTTGCTGTTGGGCTTGTAAGATAGTGGTATGGCGATCCTATAAAACAAAACAGAGAGACTTGCAATACAGACAAACAGATTTATCTGCATTTTGTAAGTCCAGATTCTTGGGTAAGGGTTTGGCAGGCATTTTATAGATGTTTCCATAAGCATGTTATGGGGAATAACCTTTTAGTAGTTTTTGCTGCACTTTGTGCACTAAATAAGACTAAAGGCAAAGCCTCTGTCCCTTAAGGCCAGTTTCCTCACACACGTTTTGCTAACCTTACTTTGATTGTTTGATTTGATCATGCTATAATCCCTGATGCTTGTAGTTTGTGTGGGCAATGGTATTGCATATTTATGTTTAATGTCTTACTGATTAGTTGTATTACTTGACTTGTAAAATATGTTATCTGATCAGCTCAAAAAGCAAATTTTAGCTACTGTAATAACATAACTTTTGGCACAAGGGTATGCTTTTATTCATCCAGAAAAAGCATCAACAATTACCAGTGTGTATTTAAAATTTTGTGACTGTTGGTGCACAACAAAGTTCGACTGGACACAACAGAGTGGCCTCCAGGGCTTTTTAAAGACTGTGGGTACCAGTACACCTTTTGATACATTATACTCTAAACAAATAACAGTTATTAAAAAAATGATAAGCGACTTTTGCAATGTGAGGGGCATAACACTCATTCAAAATGTATTTTATTAATGCATTTTCTTCAAATAAAAAGGCAAATGGTAAGCATTAACCAAGTGAGTCAGAACATTTTGTGGGGCTACCAGCCACCCATTTTGGTGGTGCTACACTAAATCCGGAGAATGGCTGCATTCATCATGGATCCACCTTACCCTTTCAGAGTTGTCAAGTTTACTCTTGGAAAGATAACAATTCCTGTAAAGAAACAGATCTGTTAGTTTCTCAAAGTTTCTGCAAAGATGAATCCTGAACAGGATAGGAGAGTGCAGCTTGTCTGACAGCCACATCTGCAAATTGGTAGCCCCTTGAACTATGAGTCATTAGTTTTATGTGTAGAACTCTTCACCACCACAACCTCCCTTGATAACAGTAACGCATTTAATTATTCATAAACAAAAGCAATATTTTTTAATTACCATCTCTGCTGAGGTTAAATATCCATTTTTTCTCCAAAATATTCCAAAATCATAAATTACCCCAAATGCATAATGTGAATCTGGAAAAAATATCTCTGTTTTGTCCTTTGCTAATGTACAAGCTTTAGTAATAGCTAGAAGTTCAGCTATTTGAGCAGGCGTATTTTCACTCAATTGTCTCATCAGTAAAACACTGTTGTGAGTACACACAGAAAAGGCTGCTACTAAAGTGCCATCTTTGAACACAGGATCCATAAACAAAAAGAAGTGAATCATAGTTTGGTTATGGAATATCTTTTAGATCAGACCTAGGAGGAAGCACATAATAAATTATAAAGGCACAATCTTGAGATTTTCCCTTCATCCACTGCAGGAGTTAAAGAAGCAGGTTTAAGAGGTAGACATCTGACAATCTGTAAAGAAGGGTTCTTTAATAAGGGCAGTTCATATTAGACAAACGTGTATCTGATAAATATCGTGTCTTAGTTTTTAATAACAATGCTTTTATAGAATGTGGAACGACCACAAACACCTCATGCCCAAAAATTAGGAAAGCCGACAATTTTACAAAGAGACTAATTGTGGCCACTACCCTAAGGCAGTGGGAAGGGCTGCTGCTACAGGATCAATATTTGTACTAAAATAAGCAGCAGGTCTAACACCATCCCTCGGATTCATGAAGCTTGCATCAGGTGCAGGCAAAGCATATGCGAGATAAAGCCAAATATGTCCGCCAAGCGATTCAGGTACGAACCAATTCCATGTGCACTACCGGCGTATGCCAGATCTATGCAGCCCTCGGCATAGGTATGCAAATCACCCCATGCACAGTGTCGCACTATACTAATAAAGGCATACAGTGATTCACGAAGTGGTGCAGGCGTAGCACAAGCCCATGGAAATGTAAACCAAAAAACACGGTTTACATTTTCCCAAACAGAACATCGGAGTTATGGAAGCAGACCAGACTCATGTATTACAAAGTTAACATATGCCAGTGGCTAAATACACAGCCAATGGCACAAGAAAAGATGCACGGCACCTAAAAAACAACATTTAATGTCATGTCCACAGTAATGCACAGTACAACCGCAGGGCATGTGTGCGCAAACAGGAATACAAAGGAAATAGATACAAATGTCATAAAATCGCAATGTAAGACAAATCATGATTTCACCATAATATGCAATGGTAGGCATGGCACACCACAAGCAAGGCACAAGGGTTGCCAAGGGCCTGCGACAGTGTTCAGTGCTGTAACTATGAATTAGTAGTCGATGCCATGCAAATGAGGCAGGTAATACTGAATCGCAAACGTCCTGCTGGATTAAGGATGTACCTGACGGCGCAGTGCTATAACACCGAGGAGTGTATCAGAGGTGATACATGACATCAGCAGAGGGGTGTGCACCGTATCAGTAAGAACATTGGAGCAATGCAAATCTGGCCTGGCCATTGCTAAGCAAAGCTACAAGACAGGGGTGGGGAGGAAGGTATAGAACCGTTTAGCTGAGAGCACACATGGTGCCTGAAAGCGCATGTGCATGGGGATGAAAACATGCCCGAAACCCGGTAAGCGGATGCATGTGCCGTGAACAATAGCACAAACAGGAAGGTCATGGGAAGAAAAGAAGGAAATGCCGAAGCAGGGTAATTGGCGTACTAATGAGCATTTAACACCAATCAACTCACGGCATCCAATCGACGGCAGTAGACAAGCCTGCATGCAGAAACCTGCAAAACAGGATAGGGGAGGCATAGGATTGCAAAGAAAGGAGGGGAGGACTTGGAATGCAAAGATAGGAGAACTGTCATAGCAGAGCAAAGCAAACCCACAGTAGACCGGCAATAGTACACATTATGCAAGATAAGCCAGGTCTAGGAAAGTACAAATGAAAGCAGGCTGCTGGATGCATGCCAGCAAATGGTAGGTGTAACGTGCACAAATGTAAATGGAAGGGCAGGAGGTAATTCACGGCAGCCAAATGTAATGCAACACCAAAGACAGCACAATAGTGGTTCCGTTTATAAAACACAGAAGATACCCTGTAACCACGATCGTACATACACACCCTATGACATCATCAGTGTTCACAGCAAAACAGTATAAAGTGTGAAAGCACCCAACACAGACCTGTGTATTCCCAAACACTGCACCATAGGTGTAAACAGATGGGGAACTTTTAAAATGTACATGTTGGGAGCTGCCATAGCTGTGATTCATCAGCATGTGTTACAGACCGACGGTGTTGTGGATGATGATGCCGACAACCACCGTAGGCCTCGGAGGAAGAGAAGAGTGTTCAAACCAAGGGTAACCTACCAGGGGCTACATGATCTGGAGATAGTAGAGTGTTACAGGGTGGACAGGGACATCTTACAGCAAATAGTAGAGCTGTGCCAGCCACGCCAGAGAACCAGAAACAACAGAGGGGAACCCATCCCAGTGGACATGAAGGTATGTGTAAGCTTGTGAATACTAGCCACAGGTACCTTTCAAAGGCCAACTGGAGATATAATGGGGATCTCACAGGCATCGGCATCCAGGGTACTACACTGGTTCCTGGATGCCATGTTAGCACATGCCAATGAGCATATATACTTCCCCCGAACTCAGGAGGAGTTGGTCAGCAATATGCGTCACTTCCACCGTGTGGCAAACTACCTGGAGGTACTGGGTGCAATAGACTGCACGCACATACAAATCAAGTCACCACCCGGTGAGTATAGTAGGCACTACATAAACCACAAGGTATTCCACTCCATCAACTGCCAGGTTGTGTGCAATGCCCAGGGCATTATCATGGATGTGTGTGCTGGCAGCCCTGGAAGCTACCACGACTCCCATATCTGGCATGCCTCACAGCTGTATCAGGTATTTGTCAGGGGGGACATCCCACAAGGCCACCTTGTGGGGGATGCTGGCTATGCACTGGAACCATGGATGATGACCCCCATCAGAAATGCACACACACCAATGCAAGAATGCCATAATGAGGCACATGCACAAACCTGAATCATCATAGAGCGTGTGTTCGGGATGCTGAAATCATGGTTCCGGTGCTTGGACACATCTGGTGGAGCCTTGCAGTACTCTCCAGGCACGTGTGCCCACATCTTCATAGTATGTGCCATGCTACATAATATGATCCTGCGGAAACAGCTGCAGCAGGGTCAAAATGGAGGAGGGCCTCACAGCCCACCGCAATTGCCAAGGCCAACACAGGCACAGAGGGATCCAGACCATGGACACACTGTGCCAGCCCCAGTAGGCAGATGGAGACATGCCCAATATGCCTATGCCTTGGCAAAGAGGGAACGTATAGCACATACCTTGACAGTGTAGGCTCCCACGGGCTGCCACCCCTCTCCACCTGCACACACAGTACAATGGATGGCACACAAACACGACCACCTGCAAATTGTGATGTATAGGTGGTCCACTGTGGAATCCTACATAGGCAGCCCTCAAACATTGTACACACAACAGCCATTGGAACACGGAAATGTCAACACCTGAACAGTAGATGCGCCTATCAGCATCTGTTGGTGCTGTGTGTATAGGTTCTCAGGTACATCGGTAGGTACACGCCCGATTGTCAGAGGCAAAACACCAAACAGGGCAAACAGTGACACCCGTTGCCACAACTTTGAGTAAGCAACTGTCACTTACTGGAGTAGAGGCAATCGCGGGAGCACATGTGTGTAAGCACTGTCCTACATGCACTCAGCACAGATTCCCAGCTGTGTTACTGAGGGGCTCCACAAAATGTAATCATGGATGTTGTGTCAAGGCAGGGGATGTACCCATGACAGGTATTCGTCACCCCAGCATGCTGCATCCATGGTCGTATGAAGGTGTAGCACATTATCAGGTGTAGTTAATTCCAGAGTACAGCCAGTAAACATCACATGGACATACCATTAACTGGACTCATCAATTAGTAAACTAACGGAGTTATCCATGTGAGTGTAGTGTGGAGTAACTGCTGTAGTGTACTTCACATACAAAATGACATAATACGTGTACAACCCCCAGATGTCCAAGTGGTACATGCAGTGACTGTCGTGCATGTTCCCGGTCCCACGTCCCTCAAGGGATGTAATGTAATCCCGACAGCACGGGTAATGCATTCCGGATGCAGGTCATCAGAATATGTGTAGCACACGCGTTAGCGGGAATAAGCGTTGCCCACAGCTGGTAAGCGATGTTTAAATACGACTATACGGATATGCGCGAAATAGGGCTAAGCTTCACCGACCACTGCGCAGATCGCGGTCAATGATGTACAGAACAGGTAAAACCAGCATTAGTCACCCCTGAACAAATAGCGCCTGCTCTAAAGGGTAAAATGACCACTGCCAGGAGTGGAACAGGCAATCATGTATACAATCACCCAACACTATTGCTAGCCAAGATGTACGTACGGTAGAGTTGCCACATTTCAAATGACCAATATGGGACATATGCCAGATGTCTGCAGGCCAACACATACACCCGGCCAGTACGAAAACCAGAACATCAGTGTTTTGCATAGATAAAATGCTTATTCTAGTAAGGGTCACAGGTACGTGTTCCATGTCCTGTAACATGTAGGTGGGTCAGATACAGAATAAGTGTTTTATGCAACTATTACATAAACTATAGGGAATATGTTTGTCCCAAAGTTGCAGGACATTTGCTGTGTTCACAAATATTTCGCAGGACACAACTGCACAAAGAGGGACTGTCCCTCACAAAAGTGGGACGGGAGGTAATCTGAGGTAATCTTAACCTATGGCAGGTTTGTAATGTGACAGGTACAGACACAAATGTGCGGAGTCCAGGAAACACAGTATACACTGACAAACACACAGTGAAAGGCGTAGCATGCCTGTCACCACCCCTGTCCGAGATATGTATATATATATATATATATATATATATATATATATATATATATATATATATCTACACATATATAATACAGATAGAAAGGGCGATAGTGTGATATATGTCGATATATAAGGAGTTACTGACATCTGCAAATATACAGATAGGTCAATGACATTCAAAACACCTTCGAGGTACAAATAAATAGGATACCACCAACTATGGAACGTGTCACACACCGACACACGTTCGGAGGCTGAAAGACAGAAAGAACACAGTACTGGAACAGTAGAACCATGAGCAATATGACGATAGTAAGGACATGTAATCACCGCTGCCGGCGGTGCGGTCCACGTAGGTACTGTGTACAACTGTGGTTGTGAGTGATGTAGCCTGTGTATGTGTGTGTTGAGTGTGCCATGTGTGTTTTTCTGTGACTGTAATGTGTGTGTGTGTGTGTCCACATTGTTTGTCTGTAGGTGGCAACTCGGAGGTAGATGATTACGGTAGGTGCGGGTATAGCTAGCCGTAGGCATGCGGTAAACACCTGTCCCACAAATTGGAGGGTCAGCCCCTCCCTGGGCAGGTGTGTCCTGACATGAATCATTACAAAGGGCAACTGTCCAAGAGTTTAGGACATTAGTATGTCCCAAATATTATGCAAAAGTTGCAGGAAATACCCATGCCTGTATGTAAGAAACGTAAATGTTACATGCAAACTGATAAGTAGGCAAGGTCCAAGAACAATTGGTATGTAATGAGGATAAAAGTATATGCTATCCTGTGTACTGACCGTGACTATATGTCAGCCTGTAAACACCACTGTGTGACCCGCAAGTGTCCAACTATGGCCATATGAAAAGGTGGCAAGCCATGCTACAGAGGGTCTGACACCAACACCACTGCAATGACTGCAAATATCTGGGACAGACATACACTGGATAGCGGTCATTTAGAAATATCCCTGCACATATCACCGTACATCCAGAGGTATGGAAGTACCAACCTCACCTGCATACCATATAGAAACCAATTAACAATAGCCCAAAGTAAAGTCCCGTAACAGAAGTCTACTAAGTGATAGCACTGTAATTAGGGAAGGGGCTCACACACATATATATGGACTATGTAGAAATGCAAGCCCCACAAAACCGTATATGCTAAGTACACTCGCCTACATCCCCCACACTGGTAACAATAGCAATACAGACCGTAATCACAGCACAAACATCCAGTTAGTCAATTACATCTGCTGAACCGTTAACATACCTTGTGAGAGACACATTTAAAGGCGCCATGCAAAATTGTATCCGTGGTATAACGGAACAAACGGCGATGTTACAGGTGTTTGCAATAGTCTGTTATCAGACAGGTGGGATGACAGGTACAGTCACAGGTAGAACCACATATTCAAGCCGTCACACAAAATCCACGGGGGACATGACTCCAAAATACACTTGGCTCTACACATAGCAGTTGCAATTACACACAACAAAACACAATACAGGCCGTCTCCCTGAAGGCAGGGCAAATGGCCAATGCCCAAGTGGAGAATTCAATTATACCCCACTGTTGCCGCGTAATTGGTGAATGGAGTAGCTGCACAGCTGAAGTGCATGTAATTAGTCACACCGGAACACCAATTGGCAGCAGTAAACCACATGTTGCAGGTATCGACGTATATAAGGATGACTTGCCAGATATGCAAACTATATGCTCATTCCATAAAACAGTTTAAAGATTGATACAGAAGAGCGAGATAGAGACGAAATACCGGAACGATATCAAGGTATGCAGAACACTAACTGTATGTATAGCATGTTCTGTATTAAGTTATGTCAGTGTATGCATAGCCTGGTTTGCAGTAATTAAAAGTGTCCGCCATGCATAAAGTGGGAAAAGGTATTTATGTAGTGATGTCTTGCTGATCGTACTAACGCTTGTAGAAGTTGTGCGTCCAGCAGTGGGCCACAAGGCAAACAGCACAGACACCACAAGGGATGCAACATGATGGCTTTAAACAGAACAATGTCATACGACCTGCTGTCAGTGGCAGAGTATGTCCAACAAGTACGTGCCATAGCAGGGGATAGTATATGTTGATATACTGTAATAGTACGCATGTGTATGGGCATATAACATCAATGACATGTCTAAGGTGGTCCCGCTGTGCAAGTATGCTTTGAATTATGGGATACCATGTAAAATATGTGTAATGTATAGTACAGTCGATTGATATGTCAGATATGCTACAGAGGATAACAGGCATAAGATGCATACCAAAGGTATCGTATAGTGATGTGAGTAGTATGTAATTAATTTATGTATAAACAGTTATGATGAAATAAATAATGTAATCCACTCTGTGCATTTGCAAAGGATGCAAACATTACTCCCATACTAGAATAGTAGAAGAGATGTGACAAACAAAGAAGAACATGATTGGCGTGTACAATAACAGGATACATATGGCCTGTTGTCACGGGACATTGTAATAGCATGACAACTAATCTAAATGGAAGGGCTATTCCAGTAACCATGCACAAAGGACATGTAATAGCTCCACAGGTTCATAGTGGGGTACCATGCAGTCTGGCAAGTCTATGTGTAACAACAACTACAGTGTGCACACCAGTGGCACCTCTCTAGGGTAGTGTCCTGTGAACAGAAGAGCCATGTGTAACCTGCATCTCTGCACAGTACAGCCACTGCAGTGATCCCTGGCGTACATGTGTCCACCATCCACCAAGTGAGGTTTCACATGAACACTGCTACTGACTGTCCATGCGTGATGTCCATAGGAATCTTGTCCCAAAGCATGGTGAGTGTCCAGTCTGGGAAGGCAACCCCCAAGCACATCCCACACACTGTCCCGTGTGTGCACATATCTATGAGCATCATGCTCACAGTGGCTATTGTTTATGTCGCGTATGCGGAGTATATCCATTAACATATTTGCAGACATGGGCCCTGTCTTTGCAGCAGAGGTCACCCCTGAGTATGTAGTCCGCAAATGTGTAGAGATGTGGTGTCTGTACTTCAGCCGCAAACTTTAACTGTCGTAGCTCAATAAACGTCATGGCGTTTTAATGTTGAGTTATGTAAAGCTGTAGCTGTTCTGTACGGTACACCCTAAGCGGGGTGTTGTACCCATGGATGTGTGTATAAGTTTGGTGTTCAGAGGTACAATGGGTGCCGATGTATCAGCTACACACCCAGTACAGACAAGTGTGGACACGTAGAAGGATATCCACACCACAGTGGCAATGTGGTAATCACAGGAGTGTGTGTGACATACATGTATAGTACGAACACATATAATGTGACATGTATGTAGGGGACTAACACCTATGTGATAACCAGTGGGTGGATGGTGTACTGCTAAGGTGATGTTCATACCAAGTGTCATGCAGGTTGAGGCAATGATGTTCATATCAGGTATCCGTCACAGTGACACCAGTATGGATGGGGTCTGTATCAGCTGGTGGATCAACAACGGTGCTTGGTATGCAGTGGTCTGTAAAGCTAGGCAGGGAAGTCCCCTCAATGATAGCCTGTACCTCAGGGAAGCATATACCGAACATGAGGGCCCCATGACTGAGGACTGTGGTATGCCAAGTGTAACTGGAATGCAGTATGTGATATGGTATGCCACCCTCAGTGTGTGTGTGTCCCGTCCATTAGCCACTTTGCATAACATCCTGAGACATATGTTTTGATGTGCAGGTGGATGTGTATGTTGTCAATACCAGAATGGAGAACGGTGCTGAAAGACAGCGAGAGGACAATGTAGGCTGTGTGGACCCCCGTGTCATCATCAACTACTCTGGCGACTGCATGAAAGGTGTTCAACAGGTGTAGGAGGCATGCTGTGGCCTCAACAAGACCAACCCAGCTGGCATCAAAAGACCAGAGCACAACAAAGACTCAGCGAATGATGTCCATGATGATGTGCCCTATAGCCATGCAGAACAGTCCAGTAAGGTGTGTAGGGCAATAGTCCCAGTCGTGCATTTTGGCCCCACCTGTGTGGAGTGTAGCTGTCGCTGTGTGCCAGTCAGGGGCCACAATGTCTGGTACAAGGCTATTACTAAATATGGTTTCCCAGTGGGGAGACATGTCGTTCAGAGGTCTGTGAACATCACAGCCTGGGATTTTGTAGGGTGACAAGAGGCCAGTGTCCTAGGACATATAGAGTGCAGTTCAGTACTGTGTAGGTGTGAATGCAGGTACACCGCAATGTTCCTGCAAGGAATGTGGCCACGTAGGGAGTGAGAGGGTGTAATGTTAGCACTGAAGCCATCAGACAGCATGTTGCCAACACCACCTGTTACTGTCAGGTTCCAGAGTGACAGTTGTATGTGTGAGCAGATGTGGGTATTGCATACGACTACTGACATACCACCATAATGCCTTGTGGTACATCTCGGAATGTGTCGCAGTAATGTGTACGTAGCTAGTTATGGAGTATGTGATGAGGGATCCCGTGGCCCTACCAAGGCTGACCAGTGAGTTACCACACCCATGGGAATGTACACCACTGTGCAACAGCCCCCACCTGTTGTTGTAAAGTATGTCCATGGAACCGCACCCCCAGAGTGGCGTCTGTTATCTGGTGTGTACCGTCATGGCTCTGTGTGGAATAGCATGATCCATATTGTCGTGTGTGTGCTAATGAAGTGCACTGGGGTATGTCTCAGCATTTGTATGTGCATTGTCCACATGCACGTGTGTCATGACATCAAGTACCGCTGTCATACGACATCTGCAGTAGGTGTCGTAGTACTCATCTACTGTGTATGCCGTGAAGTGTGTGGTGCCGGTATGTGACTAACAAGGGTGAGTAGCATATATTCGGACTCCACCATTGAGGGGATAACACCAGGTGTGGGACAGCAGTCACATGTTGGTAGTGTCCATGTCAAGGATACTGTTGGTCTTGGAGGTGGTGTGTATGGTTCACGGACAGCGTACGCCTAATGTGTCGGTACATGTGCAGCTATCATAGTTAAGTGTGGGTTATTGTCAGTCTCACATCAGTAGCAGCAGTATGAGCCCAACTGTCCAGTACACCATGAAATGAGGTCTGGTAACCATGGGGTATGTTGACTCCGCAGCTGGTAATACTGTGCATAGCAGTTCCAGACACAGTTATTTGCACATGGAGCACCTGTGATGCATTGTGCTAAGTAACCAGCCGGGATGTGTGTACAACAAAGTGGAATATGGGGACACCTCAGACGTGGGTGTGCCAGTCCAGGTATGTGTCTGAGAGGTATGGTCTGTCTATAACCAGTCATTGCAGGTGTGCTCTGCAGAGCCAAAAGGCAGGTCCCAGTCACTGTAGAGATATAGAAGTGGTGCAGTATCAGGTGTGCCTTGCCTGCGTGCGTCACAGAGGATGATTTCAAGCATTGTGTTACATGACCACATGTTTCACTAGCCAGTTCCCGTTTTGCTGGTGCTGTTCAAGACAGGCAGTATAAAAGCTGCAAGAGTCCAACATGTGATCCGTACTCCCAGGGCTGTCAGGTGCAGGTCAACTGAGCCACAGCATCATGTTGTTTGACCAGGTCTGTCAAAGTGGACGTATACCAGATGCCTGTGGAATGACAGCAGAAGCATGGACAACTGTTGGGAGTGACACAGTTGCTTGTTGTACAGTGGTAACAGGTCTGGATGACCACAAAATGCTCCCCAGGGCTCAGACCACACCATCAGGGCTACAACACTGGTGGGCTATTGCATGTCCCTGCACAAGTAATCTGTGCCCTGAGATACAACTTCAGTCACACAAACACGGATAATGACAATCACATCGTACCTGCTGAGTTGTGGCATGTGTGCATAGGTTATGTTGCAGAACCAGTTACCTGACAGCAGGATTAAGTGACTATTGCCTTGTGTAACCTGCTGAGTGGAACAGCAGTGTGACCACCAACAGTCACCTATGACAGGTGTGTTGTGTATGTCATGACACCCTTTTGGCTGTATGTGATGGGCACATGTGTCTGTGGGCTATAGGTTGATGTGGTTGTGTTTGGCAATGTGGGCTGTTGTTGGTGCCCACGCAGAGTATGGAGGGGTACTGTACAAGGTGTCTCCGTATGTGTGGCCTGTGGTGGGGATCATGTGGGAATATGTGATGAGTGGGGTGCGTTGCGAATGTTGCACATCCCCACATGACTATCAGGTGCAGTCAGGGTTGGTGACAGTATAACCCCCAGCAGGGCTACATATGTGCATCCCCCACAGGCTGTACTGTTGCATGTTGGGAGGTGTGCATTGACTGTGTACATGAGAATAGCTCTATTGCCACATGTACAACATAGTCATCATAGTGACAGGCAATAGCACTGGTACGTGCCAGTTGGACATGCCTGTATATAAGTGGTATGTGCCAGGTGGACACGCCGTATAAACCACCATGTCTCACGAGATATGTGAGTGATGTGTGTACGACAGCTGTTGTACTGTAAGCAAGCTGGAAATGTATGGACAGACAGTATACCTGTGAGGACTGGTGTGAAATGGGTGCTAAACTAAGCAGTAGCTCATAACATGCCAAGAAGCTCTGAACAGGTGCCGAGCATGCCCATACAATACAGATAGTGTGTTGGATAATATCAACCCACAAGTGTTGACGACAGTCATGATTGGTGGCACCGCATCAGAACACTGCCGGGTATGGTGTGCAAGTCCATGAACCATTATCAATATAGATGTTAGCAGAACAGATGTACAAAACAGTACGGATGTTTGACTACAAATGCCTTTGTATGTCACAGGAGTGTTCTACTAGTGGCCTGTTGACAGACTCACAACTACTAAAGGTGCTACAATGACATGTGCTTATCACACGGTGTCAGCGACAGTAAACCAGGGTTAATGTGTTGTACCCGACCCACATTGTAGCCCATACCACACAGGCAAATGTCAGCCATCTGTGTATGTGAGGATGTGAATGGCCATGACCTATGGGCAATAGTTGTCACAGTGTTGTGAACAACATTAAGAATGGGCTGTGTGTGTGAGGTGTGTGACATATGTGCACATTCTGGTGGATGATATCAGCAATGACACCACTAGGGGAATACCCATGTACCCATTAAGTAACACCTAGGCTGTGGTCAACATTATGGACACTGTGTTAGGGATGGTGTTGTGCAGTATGCCTCCCTGAGCTGGAGACGTCTCCCTGGCTCTTTAGGTAGTCATCCGAAGTACCCATGACATGACAATGTGGTATCCATGAGCACAGTGATCATTTGACAGGCATACACAGCACCCTTGTGACCAATATTGGGACACATATCACCCTCCAGGGGTAGGGCTCATGCGTCGATGGCCAATACCAGTCTCCACAATGCTCACCTCCAGTATGCAGCATGCTATCCACCTTGCATACAGACATATGCCACACTATGCTGTTGGACATGCTACATGTCCATAGCCTGATCTGAAAGACATACGTCATGGACAACCACCATCCTATGACTAGGATGGCCACATGCTGGATAGATCCTTGTGCCATACCTGTGACATACTCCTGCCATACCATGCAGCCCTGTCCACACAGCTGCACATATCATCCCTGTCATACATGGTGTGATGGCCATATGGTAGATGTAGTATCAACTATCTGGATCAGTAATGTGTCACTGATGCCCCTCGCGGTGGCGTAATGGGTGTCGGATACTGCTAGTAAACCCAGCCCATACATGCTATAGCCGGTAACCTTACCGGCGAATGACGTCCAACTAGCCATTGTCATAGGTTCATAGGTTCATACTAGGTTATCTGCCCTAGGGCATTTATAAGCCTAGCCAAAGTGTGTATGGCTTTCGCCACCCATTTTAAATTAATTTTGCTATGCCCTTTTTCGAGGTTAGTACACTGTGCCTCTGTCTAACAGTGACACAGAAGTGATACCCAGGGTAAACCTATAATCTCCCATCCACTCATCAAGATTCCTCTTGAAGAGAGTCAATGAGGGACTCTGCCTAACCTGGACTGGGATTTTATTCCAGAGTGAAGGGAGCCTCTAAGTTATGAATCTGTCCCTCCAGCATGTCCTATTTATTTCAGTGCTGAGGTTCAAGTCCCTCGAGCGCTTAGCTCGATGGGATTTGGATTTTCTGAGGTGCAGCAGGTCCATTAATTCCGGGTTAGACATGGCTTTATATGTCAGGCACAGATCGCCTCTGAGCAGGCGGCATGCCACTGAGTAGAGCTGGAGTTTCTTTAACCGGGCAGCATACGTCATCTGTTTGAGCCCCTTGATCCCCTTGGTGAGGTACTTTTGGGGTCTTTCCAGTTGCTGCAGGTGTCTGGTAAGGTACATCCCAAAAGGGGCATTGTACTCAATTATGGGCCTGATGAGGGATGAGTAAAGAGGCACGATGACCTCCCCTGATCTAGATGTGAATCCCTTCATGATTAGGTGGGCTATATAAAATGTTTTTCTAACCACTTTGGCCACGTGGTTGTCAAATGAGAGATTGCTATCAACTTGGGTCCCCAGGTCCCTAATTACTTCTTCTGTACTTAATGGATTACCACCTATGTGGTAATTTGTGGGCACTTTGTTTTTGCCAAAGGGGATGACTATATACTTTTTGGCGTTTAGCTTGAGGCCGTGGCTCTGGCACCAGTTGTCTGTTTCTATGAGGCCCTTTTGGAGGATGCTTGTGTCGGCTGGAGAGTCTATTATGGCGCCCAGTTTGCAGTTATCTGCAAACTTGGTCAGCCACAGTCCTTCCATGTTGGCCTGTACCTCCGAGAAATATATATCGAACAAGAGAGGTCCCAGGACTGAGCCTTGTGGGATGCCACTTGTAACTGGTTTGGAGTCTGACATGGCTCCAGCTATTCTAACCATGTGGGTTCTGTCCTTGAGCCAGTTTGCAACCCATCTAGTGACATAGGGGTTTATATTTAAGCTGGTGAGCTTATCTATAATGCCCGAGTGGGGTATTGTATCGAAGGCTTTTGCGAGGTCCAGATAGGCTGTGTGGACCACCTTCCCCTTGTCAATGGCCTTGGTGACTGTTTCAAAGAAATCGACCAGGTTTAAGAGGCAGGATCTGCCCTTAACAAAGCCGAACTGGGTAGGATCCAATGTCTGTAGGTCCCCAATATCTTTATTTATAAGGTCCATGATGATCCTTTCCATAGCTTTGCAGACCAAACTAGTGAGACTTATGGGGCGATAGTTTCCAGGATCCGTTGAGGCACCACCTTTGTGGACAGGGACCACTGTTGCTGTACACCACTCTTTGGGTACATATCCTGTAGTAAGGCTGAGATTGAACAGTAGTTTTAGGTTTGGGTTTAGCTCTTCTTGGAGTTCATGTAGGACGCAGCCTGGGACACCGTCTGGTCCCATTGATGCTGTATTTCTTGCTTTGGAGATGGGGAGGTTGGCATAATGGTTAAGGTGTTTGCCTTACAGACACAAGGTACAGGGTTTGATTCTCCCATGGGGTAATTGGCTAGGCTTAAAATGACCCAGAAGGGCAGTTAGCCTAGTACTAATCTATGAACCTATGAGAGGATAGCTCTTACCTGAGCATCTGAGATGTCAGGGGGGGCAGCACTCTGCTGGGATAGATATTAGCCCTTTTGGTGGGGAGGGGGGGGAGTTTGCACTGAACCTGTCAGCTAGGATGTTGGCAATGTCTGTGGGTTCGGTGTATTTTTTGTCATTTTGGACTAATTCTGAGCATATCTGGGAATTCCCACTCAGGTTCCAAACATAACTAAAGAAAGCCTTGTGATTATCCTTAGTGTCCTGTGCAATTTTTCTCTCGAAGCTGGCCTTAGACGATTTTATGAGTGCCCATAGTTTTTTGCTAGTACTGATCAGAGATGCCTTCCCCTTTTGGGATTTTGCTCTATCATGTAGTAGCTTCCTCCTTCTATTGTATAGTTTGTTTATGGCTGGAGTCCACCAGACAGGACGTCTGCCTTTGGAGGATTGGGTCTTGGTTTTATTTGGGATTGCATGATCCATGTATTCCTGAAGGTGTTCATAAAATGCGTTTGTAAAGGATTTTGCAGTCTGGGCCGTATTATCCACAGGCCCGGGGGCTTTGAAGGATTCCACCTCGGTTTTAAGGAGTGTGAAATTTGCTTTAGAGAAGTTTTTCACTGTGGTTTTCTGGTCATGGGGTGGGGTCGGGATGTGAATATCCAGTGAGATTACAATAAAAAACCAAGAGTGCACCAATGGCTGAAATAAACTCAAAAGCTGTAGTAAGTTTACCGTTTATTGTTAAAAGTAACAACAGGATCCAGGGAGTAAGCGCTTTCACGTCCTATGACACTTCATCAGACTTCCATGGAAGTGCAACACAGGCGATCCGTGGCAGGATGTTGAACAGCTGTACAGTGCAGTGTAGATGTCTATGGCAAAACAGATGCATGTACAGGTTTCCATGCGTACTTGGTGAATTGTCACTGCCCAAGTCCATTAAGGCTGTGTTTGTGTTGATATGTGACATATACACAGCATCAAGGTCAACAGCATTACCGTGGATACATCCAGGCATGTGCATATAGGTAAGAACACCAGTGCAGGCAAACAGACATGCCCACATGAAGACAGACGTCACATGCAGTAGGAACACGAATGAGGTGACACACATATATGGGGATGATATCCAATGCATAATGGGTGTTACATGTGTGTGACACATATATGCCAGTCGTGTTAGTGTCATGTTGATTTGCAAAGATAATTGTGCAGATGTACTAGAAATGTATGTGCAGCAGTATCACTGTACATGTCTGTAAATGTGACCTGTCACCTTCATCATGTCTTACAGATAATGCCTCGTACACACCTACCAGCATACAGCCAACAGGAGGATGATGTCCTAATCCCATACCTCCATGAGAACTACGAGGTGTTATTTAGCCATGTGCCACAGCATGCACAGCAGCGGGATGACTTGTAGCAGGATCTTCGCAGGAAGATCAACGAAGTGGGTGGCCACAACCGCACCTACCAGCAGGTGTGCAGACACTGCACGGACTTGATACGTCATGCAAAACAGCGTGCCACTGCAATCACCAGGGAACAAGGTGGAATAGGTGGTGGGCCACCAACCCAACCTCCACTCACACACACAGAGGAGCTACTGGCCAGTCTGGAGACACCCTCAGAACAGCCCCCACAAACACTAGCTGCCAAGGTGGAGGTGGGTGTCTCCCAAACAATGAGCCTGGAGTTGCCTGGTAAGTCAGTACTGAACATATGGCCAGTATATCCCACGTATGTGCATGTGTCAGTGTACATCATGTAATGTAACAACATATGCAAGGTATGTGGACACACATGCTGCATGCTACATTATGATACCCTGTGTATGCACCATACTTCTGAACTGTACAGGTATTTGCAGGATGTCCAGATGTCTGCCTCATATTGTCGGTGTGTTCCCCTTAATATCTGTCCCTTTCTGGCAAATAGCTGAGGAATGGAGTCATTAAATGATGACATACATTTGTGTTTACGACTGCACATTCCGTGTAAAAATCATGTGCATGCAAACCTATTAGTCTAGCAAATTTCTAAGTTTGCAAGAGCAATATGTCACACTTGTCCCTATTTGTCCCCCATCATAGTAGGCTTTGTCCACATTTATTGTTCTAAGAGGTTGAGCGGTATAGTATGCACACATGTGCTTACTATATGCTATTGTGCAGGCGAATGTGTTAACTTGCACTGTGCACCCTGTGGCTGTCATACAGTCATGGATAATGTTCATACTGCTGTGTCGCACTATACAGGTACCTCTGGCGTGCCACACAGACAAGAATCCATTGCAGGTGAGACTGTCATCGGTATCAGGCATGTCAAAGCATAGATCTATTCACCATGTGGCCAGTTAATACATGGATATACAGGTCGCATCACCCATCATCCACGCAGGCCACCCATGTGCAATATATACAAATGAAATGACACACAGACATGAAACCACAGTATTTGTCATTGCTACATGTGTGTCCAGCTGTGCATACAATGGTGGAGGTGTTCTACAATGGAGGCATATGTACTATACAGTGGAACAAAATGTGTGGTACACAAAACAGTACCGCACAGTGAGCAGTGATATGGGCAGACCACAGGCGTCACCATTGTGTTATATGCCCCTGCAATGGGTTCACACATTGTGATGTTCCATCTGACATGTCTCAGACACGTAGCGTTTTGGTTGCAATATTGTCACACTTTCCCATAACCCATACCCCACATACCACACATACACCTGTTGTCTGCATAGCCCTGTGGATGGTGACATATCCAACATCTATGGGTGTATGTCATATGGGACAACACAGACATGTGTGATAGACGGCCATCACATACATGACCAACACATGTGCACACATGGCCGTGGGGGATGGCCAGAGACATGTAGCCACATGTAGATGGGATGTGGATACACCCTGTCCCACTTTTTCCACACATGGTCCAATTACAGCTGTACTAGACCGATTGTACAGGTGATGTGGTACGCTGCACATCTTAAATGCCTGTGCACGGCTAGTGGAGGTGTCCGTGACGTCTACCTCATAAGATGCGTTGAACATGACGTCTGTGTCATAGCATGACAGTAGTCACCTTTACAGATTCCACTGACAGTGACACCAGGCCACAGATACTGTACTTTTCTCTTGCTGCCATAGGACATCACTGTTAGCTGTGCACCTTGTGTGCATGGTACATCAATGTCATGTGTGAAATGGTGACGTGACAGGTCCGCTATGTGTGGACATGGTTGCCAGGCAGCTAACACTCTGTAGTCATCATGCAGGGGTGTCATCTGTATGTCCTCCAGTGACTTGTCACATGACACAGCATGGTTTGGTGTGGTGTGTATACACCTCAGCATCGTGGGTCGCAATCCACAGGTATGTCATGGGTACGCATGCAGTTCTGGATATGCAATGCATACATATCATGCACTGTTTAGCAATATAGACACCTCATGATGCCATGCAATGGCACAGTGTCTGTACTTCACACTGTACAGCAATGTAGACAGCTTACAGTCCCCTACCATGCCCATTTGCTCAACATGCATTCTATCTGTAGGGCATATGGACAACACCGCAATGTGATACCCAGTATGACACTGTACATGTGTCAGGACACCATTGTGTCAGGCATGCATGCATGTTAATGCACACATCATCAGATTACATGTCAGGGTCAAGTCAGCGATGTGTACTGTTATCCTGTTCTGGTCCACATGGTGTATCATGGGGATGCATGCATACTACCATGATCGTGTGAATTGCATGGATAATGATATGACACCTGCCTGCTGTAGTGCACATTCCAAGGGGTATGCTTACAAACACCATTGATGTCTGAGCTGCATGCTGTCAGCTGTATCACAAGCATGCTGCATGCCATCTGTCATATCACATGCATGGTGTGTCAGTGTGTGTGTGTCAGTCTGTGTGTGTCAGTGTGTATGTGTGTCAGTGTGTGTGTCAGTGTGTGTGTGTGTGTGTGTGTGTGTGTGTCAGTGTGTGTGTGTGTCAATGTGTGTGTCTATTGTAATTTAGAGTCTTTCTTTGCATTCACAGGTGATGTAGGTGTGTTACCCTCCTGCGGTCCATCTGATAGTGTCCCCACAGATGCTAGGAGTGATGAATATATGCATGAGGTACAGGCAGGGATGTCAGGTGCTGAATCTGTGCCAACAGTTGCCATTCCAGCTATGTCCCCCTCTTCCCCACACACAGTTCAGCTGCCAACACATACCGCATCACCAGTGGCCATAGAGGAAGGACAGTCAGTATCTGTTAGTGTTGAACAGGAACGTGTGGTGGCTACAGAAGGTGTGTCTCCACACCATGGTGACAGTGTACTGACTGCAGATGTGCCACACAGGCATGTGGCTGATGCTGCTCATAGGAGGACCTCTGGGAAACATGCACCTGCAGGACATAGCGCAGCAGCTGGAATCACCAGATGCATGTTCTAGACTGTAATGGCAGCACAGGCATGTGCCGAATGGCAGAACAGAGAAGGGCAGAGGCTGCAGATGGCTGCTATCTGTACCCTAAACAACAACATCCAGGCATTGGCAGGTGCTCAACAGCAGATTGCTGATGCTCTGGACAGGCGATTGGGTGACATGGTCAGAATCCTTGACCGTGGCATGGCAATCTGCGAGTGTGAGCTGTCTGTGCTGGAACATCTGGTAGAGGTGAGGCGTAGGCCACGTGGATGTAGGCCAGCTACACCACCTAGTGCAGGTCAACATGATCATGCCACCTCACATGGCCGCTCCCATAGTGCCAGTAGCAGTAGCAGTGCAGCTGGTGCTGTGCTGTCCACACCAGGACACAGCAGGCCACGTGGACATGGCCCTGGATGTTCCCAGCAGGGACACAGTTCCAGTGGCCATGTGTTGTTGGACAGTAGCCATTCTGTACCTCCGCCTGGTAGTGCCCGTGCAACCCCTGGCAGGCACAGGACACGTGGCTGTGGCCGGTCACAGTGAGCTGTACAACCTGGTCTGTACAATCTGGTGCTGTTGATAATACCCTTGTGTAGGCCTCACAAATGACATAACTGTGTGCACACATACACGCACACAGCAAACACAACTGTAGGGTTCTACAACACCCACATACATACGGAACAGACATGTCCAATCAAATCACCGGCCCTTACCCACACACATGATGTCATCCATTGGTGCAGCCTATGCCCCTGGCAAACAGTATCACCCTGTGCATATGATGAAGCCTGTGCCACATCCCTGACATCCAGACCATCGGTGCAGGGATATGCTCAAATGGTCTGATGCACAGGGTGAGCAGAATAGTGAGAGGTGTATCTAACATTACTTGTGTATGCATAGTGAGGGATGTGTATGTTGCATTGGTTGTGTGTGAATACTGAGAGATGTGTATGTGACATTGGTTGTGTACTGTCGACATGCACCAGTCATACCATGTAGTCCAGGTGCAGCATGCATTGTGATATGTTCACAGTATGTGTCTCGGTTACAACAGTAACAGCATGTTGGTAATGATGCCCTGGTTCCCTCCTATGGTGTACTGGCATGTGCCTACAGGTAGCAATGTTTGCAGTCCTCCATGTGTAACTGTGGAGTACTCACAGGCATGTATGGCAATATCAGCATGCTAAACGTACCCTCAACCTGACTGTTGGAAAGTCTAACATGACACAGATGTCCGCTCATATACTGCACCTGAAGCATGTGGTCAGTTGAACAGGCTACAGTGGACAGAGACGTGACATACATACCAGGAAACATTACAGGTATGTTGACATGGTGCAGGGGTTGTACACAGTGGTCTGGCCAATGATGACGTTAGAGGCCACTTGATAGTATGAGGCCACACTGTGTAGCAGTAATACCCTGTCACATTACAGGAACATGGCCACATTCACGGGGTCTACACCACTATAACGCACACCCCATGGTGTTGAGGTGAGGACCCTTGCCTATGTGGTCATCACCCTCACAGTACTTTGCACCCACATGACGTGAGACAGAGAAGGAACATGCACAGGTAGCCAGTACGGCTGGGACTGATGGCATCAACAGGGTAGTAGACTGCATCACCATGAAGGGTTAGTCACCATGAGGGGTTAGTGATCCTGTTTTCACTGTATGGTAGCATACACCCTCACACCAAGCACCAGACAGCCATACATACATACATACGCACACACACTGTGGTGACCAGAAATGTGTATACTGATAGCCGATGTGTGTGATGCACCACACCTGCCGACGTCATGCTTTCCACACTGCAATATGTACAGATCTCTACAATGGTGTACAGGGATGTGTAACAACTGGGATGTAATCCCCACTATATGTGGCATATGTGGTCACACAAGCGGACACACATGGCAGTGCTGGGAATGATACACTTGCCATATGATGAGACGTTTGATAGACATGCAGCGGTATTGTCCGCATTATGTGTACCAATGCTATGTCTGGCAATTGTGCTGCTATATGCACATGGGAGGATGTAAGTGTTACAGGTGTCATGTGACATACAGTTGGTAACACCTGACCGCTGTGTATGAGTTATGTCATCACCATCAAGTAACAGTGACATAGCGTACTGTTTGAACATGACATGGTAGGATGGCGTGTGACACACCTGTGAGCCATCCCCGGCACACATACATCTACACAGGTGGATCACCACTCTTTATGTACACACATCCCTCCATACGTGATGTACAACCAACCGTACTGTCTGTATGTCACCATATACAGGTGTCAATGATGGGGCTGCACTGCGACTGCATGTTGTAGTTAGGCGCAGCTATGTTACGGACATTGGCCACTGCACATGCATGGTTGCTGCATGCACAGTACAGATTGTACATGTGTGTTGGTCCTACATGTGTCTCCTGTAGCCATGTTTGTATGCATTGCTATTGGTGGACATGTGTGTTGACATACATAACACATGAACTGTGGTATGATATCATGGGTGTCATGTGTGACTAGTACAGGGGAATGTGTCCTCGGTCAACATTGCTACCTCCTGTACTGTGAGCATTCAACAGACATGGACCCACCTTCCATTTGCATGCGTATGATTGCTTAGGCCACTGTTCTGCACGAGGGACAGCAAAGGCTATGCTATGTACATATGTGTTGTGTGTGTGGTCCATGCACACATCCACTGCAATCACATGTATGACATATCCAAACATGTGTGTTCGTTGGTCTACAGCAACACTCATCTGTCACAGCTGTGTAAGACTTGGGGCCCCTGATATGTCATGAGCTGACCTGGTCATGTATAGTGGTATCATTGCAATGCATAACACCTGTTGGAACCCTGTCAGTACATGTGTACTCTGCACAGTTGCTGTAGACCTCTGTACAGTCCACTGGTTATGTGTCACATGGTGTTGTGGTAATGTATGGCTGTGTATTACTGCACCAATGACATGGTGATGTCTTGAGGGCTACAGTGTGGACTGCGGTGTGTACATCTGTGATCTGCATCTGCGACAGCTGTGATGGCCGCTGAGTGTGTACTGGTCACTGCATGTATGTGACCGCGCTGTGTGTGGGGACAGTTATACCTTACTGTGCCCTTCCGTGTTTAGACTCCATCTGCATGCAAGACGACCCTTTGCAACTGCTGTGTGAGCATGCCCAGTACGCTGTTGTGTAGATGGACACACAGGACAGTCCAAACTGAGCCCTTGCATGTTGAGACTCCGTCTGCATGCAAGACAGCCCTTTGCAACTGCAAAGTGTGTGAGCACACCCAGTACGCCGTTGTGTAGATCGGCACACAGTACAGTCCGAACGGATGTGTATTACTAAGCGTGTGGCCATGGCCAGTGACACCTTGTGTTGGCGATGTCCCTCTGTGCATGAGCATGGCCGTTGACATCCTGTATAGCCATGGTGGTCATCCAGGCAACAGATGTCCATTTTCAACGTCACGATGGATGCCTACCGAGTACACACTGGTCGACTATCTTGAAGGGTGTACTGTCTGTGGCGCGTCCCATGTCTATGTATTGTTGTTGTAGTGCTCTGTAAATCTTTAGTTGCCCCAATCACACCACTGCCATGTGTTGTGTTTGTCTACGTCTACCATGGGAAAGTAATATGTCTGTATGCTTTCAGACTTATCACTCTCAATACAATCCCTGTCCGCATCCTTGTCTTTGCGGATGATGACACGCACCTAGAAGTATGCCTCTGGGACTGCTGTGTTCAGTAATCTCTCGGTAGCACGTTCTTTAAATGCGTCATGCTGTAGTGTGATAAGGTAGTTAGGTGTATGTTTGACTCCCAGCCCTGCCTGGTGTGTGTGTGTGTGTGTGTGTGTGTGTGTGTGTGTGTGTGTGTGTGTGTGTGTGTGTGTGTTTGTTTGTGCACGTCCATGCTCCCGTCTGCCTGGGGACTCAGTCATGCTTTTAGATGCCTCACACCACAAATATTTCCGACCAGCGTCTTTGCCTTTGCGGATAATGACACATGCCTAGAAGTATGCCTCTGGGACTGCTGTGTTTAGTAATTTCGGTAGCGTGTTCTGTAAATGCATCATGCTGTAGTGTGATAGGGTAGTTAGTTTGTGTGTGTGTGTGTGTGTGTGTGTGTGTGTGTGTGTGTGTGTGTGTGTGTGTGTGCGTGTGTGCGCGTGCATGCTCCCTTCTGCCTGGGGACTCAGTCATGCTTTTAGACACCTCACACCACAGATATTTCCTACCAATGTCTTTGCCTTTGTGGATGATGACACATGGCTAGATGTATGCCTCTGGGACTGCTGTGTTTAGTAATCTCGGTAGCGCGTTCTGTAAATGCATCATGCTGTAGTGTGATAGGGTAGTTAGGTGTATATTTGACTCCCAGCCCTGCCAAGTGTGTGTGTGTGTGTGTGTGTGTGTGTGTGTGTGTGTGTGTGTGTGTGTGTGTGTGTGCGTGCGCATGCTTCCGTCCACCTGGGGACTCAGTCATGCTTTTAGACGCCTCACACCACAGATATTTCCTACCGGCGTCTTTGCCTTTGCAGATGATGACACGCAACTAGAAGTATGCCTCTGGGACTGC
Organism: Protopterus annectens; assembly: GCF_019279795.1. Taxonomy (NCBI): domain Eukaryota; kingdom Metazoa; phylum Chordata; order Ceratodontiformes; family Protopteridae; genus Protopterus; species Protopterus annectens. The sequence continues at coordinate 1,385,870,180 of NC_056743.1, forward strand.
TGTGTTTAGTAATCTTGGTAGCGCATTCTGTAAATGCGTCATGCTGTTGTGTGATAGGGTAGTTAGGTGTATGTTCGACTCCCACCCCTGCCAAGTGTGTGTGTGTGTGTGTGTGTGTGTGTGTGCATGCTCCCGTCTGCCTGGGGACTCAGACATGCTTTTAGATGCCTCACACCACAGATATTTCTTACTAATGTCTTTGCCTTTGCGGTTGATGACACGCACCTAGAAGTATGCCTCTGGGACTGCTGTGTTCACTAATCTCGGTAGCGCGTTCTGTAAATGCATTATGCTGTAGTGTGATAGGGTAGTTAGGTGTATGTTCGACACTCTGCCAAGTGTGTGTGTGTTTTCAGCTGCATGACAACAGTACATTGCTTTTACAGTATTCACTCTCCATAACATCCGTGTGGCGTCTTTGCCTTTCATGCTGCTGTCTGCAGGCTAGACATATTCCTGTGTGAATGCTTTGATCTACTAATCACGGTAGCACGTTCTGTAACTGCGTAATGCTGTTGTGTGGTACAGTGGTTACGTTTGTGTTCTGCTCCCAACCCTGCCATGTGTGTTGTGTGTGTGTGTGTGTGTGTGTGTGTGTGTGTGTGTGTGTGTGTGTGTGTGTGTGTGTGTGTGTGTGTGTGTATGTATCTATCTATATATATATATATATATATATATATATATATATATATATATATATATATATATATATATATATATTGTATATAGATATGTATGTTGAGATTATCACTCTTGAATGTGCTGCATTATCTGTACGTGATCACCTTGGATGTATGTACATCTGCTATGGCTCTGTGATAGTGCACATACTGTGTGCTGTAGTGATCATGGGTTATACTTGTGTAGTGACCGATTAACGTGTTGCTGGGTATTACAAGGGGCATTGGAAACAATGTTAGTACAGCACCTTTGAATGGTCGTATGCACATCTCGGCAACAGTCAGCAGTGGTTACTTTGGAGGGTGAGTATGGCTCATATCCATATGTAGTAACTGACAATTCTATGCAACTCAGGTTAACATTACTGACTCACGTTTATCCACAGGTTGTGGTACAGATCCCAGGACTGTATGTGTATACATTGACAGGTGCAGGACTGGGTTAGTGCTGGATGCATGGAGGGGTGTCCATGGCCAGTAATGGCAATCTCTACAGCCTGGCAGGTATGGTCTGTGACTGTCCCACAACCTCCTGTATATGGCTGACACATGCTGTACCTGTGTATATGCAGACACACACACTTACCACAAACAGCTAGGGCTATCACATACACAAACCCATTGCTTCACCATTGGGCCATGCAATAACCGTTGTCCCTCACACACACACACCTGCATGTAAATTGGATGGCTCAATGACAGCTCTGGAAATGTAACACCACACCCTGTGCATATGATGTCACCTGTGCCACCACCTGTGATGTGTAACATTGATGCAGGATCAGACTAACCTGGTGCTGATGCACACAGTGGCTTTATTGCACTGTATTGATGTTAGAATGCTGTTAACACAAAGTGTGATACTTCCATGTGTATATCAGCAGGCATGATGCATTGCAGCTATGACCATCAATGTAGCATAGTTTACAGCACTGTTAATTCTGATGATGTATTCTCCATCCATGTGCCATTTCACTGATGTGTGTAGTATTGGCAGCATGTGTGTCTGAGTGTGCAGTACGTGTGTGATGTGTGTAGTATACATGTATACATGCTTACAAACACGTACACTGACATACACGACATTACACGGGCTTCACCATTCGTACACTAGCTTACTCATTCTTCAACATGCTCACACAGGCTGACACGCATGCACACATGCTTACTTGAGCTTACTGGCACACAGGCGCAGACACACTGTGGGCTGGTTTGCAGGTAACATCGGTGGTATCCATGGCGTACACCATCAATCTCCTGACTTTCCCTAGGATAGCTCATAACACGCCTCTTCCACTGAGTACTGACAGCAAACATGTGACCCTGCTCCGGTAAGATTACAGTGATTTATACATACACACTCATGTTGTCACCTATCTTCTACTCTAATAGTCCCCTTATCCTACACTACACTGTAGAGGCTTGGCCCATATGGCATGACATGTTGTGATTCACTATCCTCAGCCTCACTTGCATCAGATTGCCTACAAATGCTTCGTTACATCTCTGACAGAGCGCTTCCACACATAACAACCAGTACGCAGTAGCCATGTTGTCTCCAGCTTGCCATTCATCTGCATGGCGTACTAACATCTAACTAAACCTACATTTTGTATGTATATTATACATATTTGACTTGTTTTGAAGCACAGCTCGTTCTCGTGGTGCTGCGCTACGCTTCCACATCGGAGATCGGGGGAGGACAACTACAGTTTTATTGATATCCAATGGACAATAATGCCACTGGCCTTAGATTTGGACATTGGCATGCTTCTTCGACTGTATTCATACTGTATTTGCAACTGTCATTGCTCCGTTTGGCAACATGCAGAACGTTAGTCACCTAACATCCGGGTACATTTCTGCACATAACTCTGCTCTTGCACGGACAGCTTACTGTTTCATGTATCGCATATTTTCATAATTTGCATAGCTTTTACATACAAATGGGGTATGTTGCAAATCCCAACATTGTCCGTGCAACGTTCGTGTTATGGGCGGTCTTACACGCCCCTACAGGAGTTTGCTGAATAGCTTGGCAGACATCTTTCCTTGCTGTACTCTCACTCTACTCGTACACGCCGGAGGCTTCGTGTATCATGGCCTAGGCTTTGCTGTGTGCTATGTCTATTTGTGGTGTATGCATGGCTGTGGGTATGTCCCACTGTCATCATTTGTACTTCATGTAGACTGCTGTGTCATTTGACATGTCAGCATATACCTGCAGCCAATACTGAACTTCCTACTGCAGCGCTTTTCATACCTTCTGAGTTATCTTGCAGTTGATAATGCTGTTTCCTCAGACATGTATCTGTTTCTGATCATACCTGTCAACCTCCTAGAGCACAAAATCTGGACAAAGCCTAAATTGATGGGGGTACAAATAGGGGCAGATTTTAAATATTGCTCTTACAAACGTAGATAGTTGACAGAATAATAGGTTTTGCATTAGCATGACTTTTCTGAAGGATTTGGAGTCTTAAACTCAAATGTTTGTCATTATTTAATGACTTCAGTTCTCAGGTATTTGCCAGAAAGGTACAGATTTTAAGAGGAACACATCAAACATATGAGGCAAAAATCTGCACATTCTGTGAAAATCTGTACAGCTGCGAGGTATGTTTCTGATACAGGATGTCAATTTTCTTACACCAATACACACAATATATGGTGGCATCACAGGCCAGATGCCATTACATTCCTATTGCAGGACACACCCACCCAGAGGGTTGCATTCCTCACAAAGGCCAACAGGTGCTTATCCACACTAATTATTCTATCATGTACTGTATGTGTACGCCGGTATTTGCACTTTCCATCAGTGGCAGAGCTCACGTACGAGTATGGGGGACTGGACACTGTATCAGTGACACTGCATGACACCCTGAGGGACGCATTTCTTTTGAGTCTATTAACCTTCCACATTGACTTTCACAGGGCATACGTTGTCATTCACATTTGTCAAAGTACATGCTTATGACTTGTACATGTTTTGTCATTTGTCCTGACGTCTTTCTTCTCACCTTTCCATCTAGTATCACTAGGTCTGTACATTTATTTAGGACGGGTTACCTTCATACCTCTCACCTGTACACATTATGGGTAAACGCCCCGAGGTTTGACCTATGATTTTGTTACATTTGTCATAATAATGTGCCTTTCTGGTAAATTACTGGCAAGGCATTACGGACTGTGAGGTTAGATAATAATGACTGACATTTCTATTTCATGATTACTAACCCTCATAACATTCATACTCCTGACTACGCCATTATTCTATCAACGTTCTGACTTTGTCTGGGGTATATTTAATATAGTCCCTATTTGTATTTCATGTACTATGCCTTAGTCCATCTGTCTTATTTTGAAGGTTTGGAAGGTATGGTTACCATCTTGGTCGTACGCATGTCCATCCATGATAATCACCTACATGACACTGATATAGGTCCCTACGTCTTCCCCCAATGGTTTACACAATATCCAGTAGATGGGTTGAACCTTTTTGGAGAATATAGGCGTGTGCTATACCCACATAGGTATATTGATCACTCCCATGGGGCGGACCTAATAAATCTGTGCCAACCAACACCTAGGCCCATTTCTGCATACCCATGATTCCCATACCTGACACCCCTCCACAGTACCCATTAGACATGTTTAATGTGAGCGATAATAAAGTGTGAAGACACTTCTAAGCACTCCCCACTCTCCGGATATCAGGTCGTACATCATACATTCTATCGACCCATGTGTTATTACCCTTGCACCTGCTACTGTTGCATGTACAGCTATATCATAGTTGCAGCTGTGACGTCCTTTGCATCGATGATGGCTCGCACTTCGTACGGGATCAATTTTTGGGGTCCTGCAAAGGACACCTATATTCATGTTTAAAGTGTAGAACTTGCAGGCCTGTCACACTGGTACTTTCCGGGCAATGGTTTGGAAAGCAGCAGTGTATTCACCTTTCATGCATGTCTGTCTGTCTATCCATAATAGCTATATCGTGACCTATTTATGTACATGTGTTATATCTACAGGGACATATGTTTGTTGTGTATATATCTATTAATGTATCGTGTGTGTATAGATATATATATGTACATATATACATATGTCCATATATGTCTGTACATTCCTCATTTCATAATTTGCTTTGGTTTAAGTCTGTGGATATATGTGTATACACAGATATATATATCAATATCATACCTTTCAACTCTACAGATTTTCACTGAATGTACAGCTATTTGCCTCTTATCTTTGGTCCGTTTTTCATAACCTTGTGTCTATCTGGCAATTTAGTGGCATATCATTAAAGACTGACGTTGGAAAATAATGACAAGCATTTCAGGTTACGACTTCATACCCTTCAGAGAATCCATGCTAGTGACACACCTGTTATTCTATCTACTTTCTATGTTTGTTAGGGCAATATCTGGGGATTGTCCCTATTTGTACCAGTTGTTTTCATGGCTTTGTCCGGTTTCGTACTTTACGGGGTTAACAGGTATGAGCCATGTATATATAACGTGGAGAAAACAGCATTCATTTGCTATGCTGTGAGCGGATTACACACGTGCAGGTGCACTTGCATATCCTTATTGTGTGTTACATATGTTTAACAGATGTTTGTGCTTACGTGGCCTTTCATAATTCTGACCGTAACAGTTACATATCTGTATTCCGGTTTACGGACTGATGAGAAACACACGTTCACCTTTACATATTTAAATGTGTGTACAGCATGAACGCATTGATTACACTTTAAAGTTATATATGTACAGTGGTCGTAGGTCAACCGGGACTGCATTCACGTTGGCCGGATGCCGGAACCACTATTCTATTGGTGTTCTGCCTCATTGATATGCATACCCATAGTACTTAGCTACATCAACATACACCTCACTGCTTCACTTACAACACAGGCATCCATTCTCCTGCTGGGAAAAACGCGGTACTACATATTACACATTCCCTATTGCCTACTGCTGTGGACCCAAGCTGCATTGTTAATCACTCCAAGGATATGCAAAACACCAAGGCATATAGTCCTGGCACATACAGGTCTTTGATTGTCAGGGTGTTCATGTAGTGATCTGGGTTTAGGCTTGTCCGCCTGGTGAACGGAACTTCCATGGCTGAGTTCAAATGTCAGATGAAGCATATGGATGGGGAATTTCTCCCTATTATGAATTTTTACCTGTGTTTATAGACACAGGTGTTTGGGCACCTGTCAGCAGCTTATTCTGTTGGCAACGCATATTATGGGTGGGGTTGTTACAGTCCATACTCCACGGTGAGGGTGTTCCCATTCGCATTTGACTATTACCTTTATTCAGTCATACGGGGATTATTATTTTGGACATGAAGTGACTACAGGTATGCAGTTGTACATTACACAAATGTGAAGGGTTGTTACTGTAAATATGTACGGACCATACCTCTCAACCTCTTAGAGCAACAAATCTGCACAAAACCTGCATCATGGGGGACAAATAGGTACTCATTTTAACTATTGCTCTTACAAGCTTAGAACGTTGATAGAATACTAGGTTTTGCATTAGCATGACTTTTCTGAAGGATGTGGAGTCTTAAACTCAAAATATTTCTCATTATTTAGTGATGTCAATCCTCAGCTATTTACCAGACAGGTGCAGATTGTCGGAGGCACACAACAACAATATGAGGCAAAACTCTGATCATTCTGCGAATATCTGAACAGTTGACTGGCATGGTACGGACCTCTGTAATATGCTGTTGTGTTCTGGCACAGTAGTAGCTCATCATTAAAGACAGAAGTCGGAACGTGCTGACAGACAGTTGGGTTTCAGACTTCATACTCTGGACATTAATGCCAATGTGCAAACTGTTATTCTATCATATTTCTATGTTTCTAAGAGCTATCTTTACAAATTGTCCCTGCTTTTGGACCTTTGCCTCACTTGTATTCACGGCTCTGTCCAGATATCTTGCTCACACAGGTTGAGAGGTATGGTCGGTCACGCCTGCACACAGTAAGTGTCCCTCACACTTGATCAGGGTTATCCGTTTACGTCAGTGTCTTCCTCACCCTTATGCCGTTTGCCACTATTTCACAGGAAGGTGTTTTATCCTGGGTAGTAGGTTATGCATGACCACTTAGGGCTGGACAGTGTCATGGACCTCTACTGCATGTTCTGACTTGTGTCAAGATATCTACAGGATTGGACATCATGTTGTCATACTCATTCTACTATTTACACAGGTTAGTTATCCCATGAGGGATATCCCAAAAATTGGTCAAGACCAAAACAAGACAGATACCGAAGATTTTTGTGGCTTTACAAAAATGTGCAGGGGGTTTTACATGCAGGCGATACATGGTTTGCAATTCTGACACTGCCTAGGGTGACAATACCTACTACATATGCGTAGGGGTTATTATGTGTAGCTGTGTTTGCAACGAACCAGTAGGCCAAGTACAGCTGGATTTGGTGGATGTTCTGGTACAGGGGTGGGTTGTGTGATGTGGAGGATGCTGGGTAGGCCATTATGCATCCAGTTGTGTTGCATTTGTTATGGCCAGTTCCATCAGGACCAATCTGTGGGTATGTGACGGTGACATATCTATACATTTGTATCGCACATTTCCATATTCATATGTTTGTGGGATTGTGTTCTACACTATGGCCTGTCTGCTTGTCTTGCAGCTGTTTCTACATGTGTTTGTGTTTCTTTCCACTTCACCCACTGCCCCCTCGTACACCTCCGGTTCACCTTTTCTGCATACGACACAGTATCACCTTTGAGGATTTTACCATTACCCATCCACCCCTCACATGCAAATTCCTCACACCCCATAGATCACTACTTTGGTTTTTGGCCCATGACATGGCCAGAGTAACACATTGACTACCCTACATGTGCCAGGTGCCTTTATGGTTGTGTGGACTACCCTGCCATGTTTGCTTTCCACATGCTATACCTCACGCACATAGGTACATGCCCATACTTCACTTTCATTACTTGGTTGGTATACCCGGGTACTACCCATTCAACTGTGTCACATACAAGTTCGGCTTATACCGCTGACTTCCGGATTTTGCCAGCCTGTTGTACTCATTGGTAGGATGGCACCTTTTCCTATGTCCAAGCTCTTCCTTACACATATCCAGCTGTTGTGGACAATGCCTCTCCACAGTCAACAGTAGTGTTTCTACCTTTTCAATTGGCCACAGTGTGACATTTGCAGTGAACACAGCACATTTTACAGGCCGACACATACCCACGGTCAGTTCGGCAGATAGAACGTACAATTCTTGCCTATATCTAAGCTTATTCTTGTAGCATTTTGGTGGCTTATTCTGTTTCTTATGACATTTATGTAATATACGTACAGAGAAAAACTGTTTAATGCAACTATTACATGACGTCTAAGGAATAATTATGTCCTATAATCTCTGGACATTTGCCATTTTTACAAGTTTGTGTCAGGACACATCTGCCCACAGAGGGACTGTCACTCGGAAAGTGGGACAGGTGGTAATCTTAGTCGAGGGTACGGATCATACTGCTCCTTTCGGCCTACATGTGTCCTTATTGTTGTAGCTGTTTATATGCTCCTTCTGTTTTGTTTACATGCGTATTCTATTTCCTATCACATTTGGTATGTGAAATACGGACATACCTTTTGTATGTGACTATTACATGCCTTGTGGGATATGATTCGGACATATGGTCACTACATATATCTACATTTCTCCTCGCATATTTTGTTATGTACACATCTGCCCAGCTATGTACCCTCCCTCACATTATGGGTCAGCTGGTGACCCTCTCCATTGGGCTGGACGTACCTACTGGTGGCGCGCTAACATATGATACGTTTCACTTCCACATGGTATAGCTATCAACACTACATTGGACTACGGGCACATGGTTTTCATGTCATTTGTTCAAGGGTAGGGACCCATTATTCCCTACCATGCATTTGTGTTTGCTTCTTCATTTTCTGTTCACAGGGACTATCTTGCATGCTTTGCATATGTTTCAGTATCCACGGACACTGATAGGTGCGATTACTATTGCAGGCGGAATATAATATTCAGCACTTTAGGTTGCTGATTGACAGCCGACATTGACATGCCTCCGTGCGCAACTTCGATATGCCCCATGCACTCGTGCACGTTTCCTATGCACATGGCTGTGATGGCTGCGCGCCTTCATTAATATGTATATGGCGCGACTACTCCACATATACACCGCACGGCTGACGCAAGCCTTACGCCGGCCTTGCACCGAGCTTCATGAATCCCGGTGCATCACTTTTATTTTGTGCTAATAATCTTAATGCCACTATTTCTTTCACAACTAAATAAGAAAAATCTTTTTGAGTAGTCTTGTAAGCCAACAGCAGGAGGGTTTGAAAGTAAAGTTTTTAACTGAACAAAAGCTTACTCGTGGCAATCTTGCCTGGGCAGAGATTCAGGAGTGTCTTTTTTAATAACTTTAATAATGGCTTTACAACTTCTGCATAACTTGAAATCAACTGTCAACAATAACCTGTTATTCCCAGACTCTAGTAAAGCCCACAGCTGTTTTTACATTGTTGGGCATGGTGCAGTTTATATTGCAGTAATGTGTGATGATAGAATTTGCCTAGACCATTCTGAAATAAAGTGACCTTAGTATTGAACTTGTGATTTTAATAACTACAATTTTCCCTTAATGACTTTAAAATAAAGTAAGTATGCTGCTTGGAGCTGTGAAAAAAATTGAGGCCAAAAGTAAATTGTCTATATACTGTATTAAGGTAGATCCACAATGAAATTCAATTTTATCTAACAGTTTTTTTTCATTTCCCTGCAAAAAAAGTAGGTGATTCTACATATGCTTGTGGCAATCTTGTATAAGTATACTATTGTTTCTTGTAGGTAAATATAAACAGATGCTGACTATCTGGGTGTAATGGAATAGAGAAGGAAGCTGAGGAAATGTCTATCACTGACAAGGTGGTAGCAGTAGGTGGGATAAAACTTAATACTGAAGCAGGGTTAGGAGCTGCAGGAAAGTCAACACTACTTCTACATCAACTGCTCATAAGTCTCGTACAAATCTATAAGTATTTTTGCTACTTTATTTTCATGAGTAGTCCAAAGCTCTGGAGAGACAGTTTTCAGTCCTTGCAGATCAGCAACATTTGGGCTTGTTTTGCTATTAGAACAGCAAAAAGTGTATCTTCATCTGTACAAATATCAGTTGAATACAACCCCAAAGGAGATTGTTCATCTGGAATTTCAAGGAAAGCTCCATCTAGAGTACAGTAAATGGTACATCATAGTTTACACAATATATTTCTACCTAAAAGATTTAATGGGGCAGTATTTCCTACAATAAAGGCATGCTGGTGTCTTAGTGGACCAATTTGGGATACGAATAGGTTTGTTTCAGAGTAATTGAGAAGAACTCATTTAATTCCCCCCACCGCTGAATTATTTTAGTGGAAAGTGAGAGATTTTTTGCATCTGCTGAAATAATCATGGACTTAGTTGCTCCTGTGTCAACAAAAAAAGGAAGATAAGAGTTATCTACTGAACTATTAACTAAAGGGCTTTCTTGGTCAGCTGGTTCCAAGGGAAATAGCTATGGTCCATGTTCATGGCTGTCCTAGTAGACCTGTTGCCATGCTGGTGGCTGACAGGCATTATTTCATGCTGGAGGATGTCTTTTAGCCTGCTATGGTGCTTGGGCATTTGGCACATTTGCCTGTGTAGAGAATGATATTCATTACACTAATGCTCAGCCTGTCCACAATTAAAACAATTACTAAGGCATGGTTCATGCTGTGGGGCTTATGGTGATGTAGGAGGGTAAAAATTTTGATGCTATTGTTCTGGAGCTTTTGAATAAAAGAATCTAAATCTACCTCTTTTTACCCAATTTATTTTTTTTCACCCCAATCCAATTAATCAGTATCAAACTGTTGCAGTGGAACATCTAATATGTTTTTTGTTTGTTTTGCTTTCTTCTTTTTTAGCTATATTGTCTGCTACGTACTAAGCTTGGTTAACAATTTTATGAATGCCTAAACTTGACCAGTTCAAGCAAACCTTTTTAATCTGTTTCTGTATTGGTGGTAACAAACATTTTACAAAGTCTGCTGACAGCCCACTTGCTGCTGTTCCTTCTGCAGGCTCTGGATGTGGCGACTGACTGCTTTGAGCAGGGGGAAAAGGGGAGACCTAGATTTAGGGACATTTGCTGTCTCCACCAAAAGATTGATCTTCTGGCAAACCCAAGAACTGGGATTTGAAAAGATAACGGTTGTTGGTGCTGGGACAAAACAGGCTTTAGGTACCATTGTGCCTTTCGCATGTGGAGTCGTGCCACTGGTATCATGAGAATCATAGATGCCATGAAACCCTAATACTTCAGTTATTCCCCTGTAGTGACCAAAGTCTTAGTAGAAAACCAGATAAATAGATCTAAATATAGATCTTTGTTTTTTTTTTTCCTGTGGAAGAAAAGTTCTTTGAACTGAGATGAACAGCAGACACCCCAAGAACAAAATCTTTTTTGATGGAGTCAAACATACTTTTGAATATTCACTTGGAATCCCAGCTTGTGTAAAAGATCTCTCCTCAAAGTAAAGGATTCCTGACACTTTGAAAAAGATTCTGCAAAGATAAGCAAGTCATCTAAATATGGACAAATTGGATTCCCTGTAGCCTGCAATGAGTCATAATTGGAGCTATAAATTTTGTGAATACTCTTGGTGCGATGGATAGTCCAACAGTAAGGCAGAGAACTGATAATGTGATACAGACAAACAAACCTTAAGAAACATGTGAATTCTGGGTGAATAGGAAGGTGATGATAAGCATTTCCATCAAGTCAATAACATCCCTCCCATCCTTCAAGGCTTTCTAGCCAAAAGCTGGCTCTGTTCTTCTCAACACCAGGATAAACTATATCCCTAAATGTGATGAAATGCCCATTCATACCTTACATCTCCTTACTCTCCCTTCTTAACTTCCTTACTTCTATCAATTTATATCCCCTGGCTTTCTCCCTAAATATACTGTAAGCCTGATTTTCTCTCACTTCATATTGTAATTCTTGTTTGTATAATACTAACTTACTTTTAACTTCTCTATAAACTGGCTAAAATTTCTCCATTAAATCACTGTCATATAACTTGTATTAATTTTTAACTAATATTTTCATGTTATGTGTAATTTTGTATAATTAAACTGTAGTTCTTTTGTATTATTTTTAAAGACTGTAAAATTATTATTCTTAAAATGCTTTAACAAATATTTTAAACATAGTGTTACCAGGAATCTTAAGTGAGGAAGAAAGAGTAACAGGTTATGAAGTGATCGCATTTTAAACTTGGACACTATCACAAATAGGTTTAAGAATGAAAGATCCAGAACTGGTCTCCAAGCATTTTCTTTCTTTGGCAGCAAAAACATCCTTGAATAAAAACCTTTCCCAAACTGGGAAGGAGGAACTGGCTCGATCATTCCATGATACAACATATGTTGAAGGACAGGGAGAAATAGAAGTGTCTGGTCTGGAGTATGAGGAATCAGCCTCTAGGAAGGAGGGATTTCCTCCTACTGCCATCTGTAACCTTGATGAATGATTTTAAGTACCCATTTGTCTGAAACTATCTGTTGCCAGAGAGAAAAATGGAGATTCAGACGTTCTGGGAGGAAAAATGGGCTACCTGGGGGACAAGGTTCCCTAGACAGCCATTCTGACTGGAACTGTCCTTGGTTTTGGGGGACTCCTGTACTCTTTTAGGAATCCTCTTGACATTGTTCTTAAATATCTACTTGCTAGCATTTTGTTGAAACTGTTTGAAACTGTTTACTTAGTTTCTTGCCAAAACTGGATGAAGGGTTAGAGAATCCCTTAGAAAATCTGGAAAAGTGTGGCTGAAAAATGTTAAGAGATTCCCGGCATCAATTTATCCCTCTTATCACACTTTTTGATAACCTGTGCAGCAGACAGACCAAAAGACAATTCTCTATCCAAAGGAAATTTTAAAAGATGACATTTCACATCATCTGGAAGACTTAATGAATGCAGCTGGAAAACCTTCTCAAAACAGTACCAGCAGCCATAGCTTTGAAAGAAGTATCCAAAAGTCATAAACATACTTTAAACAATGAGCTCAGACACATAAAATGGAAGAAATTAAATCATTTAAAGTAGTGTTTTCCTTACAAGAATAAATTGCAGACAAAACATCAAAACATACCTCATACTTTCACAATAGTTAGAATAAACTTTAACTGATGAGCTTGCCAAGTCAAAAAATCTGAAAATCAGAGTTGCAGAAGTATACACATTTTTCCCAGACTTAGAAATTATTTTCCCATCCAGTCAGAAAGTGTAGGTTTGGAATTAACTATATTTTAGCAACAGTAGGACTAACTAAACCATAGCTGCAGGGTCAGTTTGAAATGAGTGTATAAAAAAATTAAAAGATTGAGGAACTTTATATAATCTGTCTGGTTGTGGGAATGCAGCCAGTCAAAACTCCTCAAAATAGTACCAGTGGCCACTGTCGCTCATCTGGTCAGGATAAAACAGACAAGTGGTCGTGGGTTCATTTCATAGGTTCATAGGTAGGTACTAGGCTATTGGTGCAAGGGCCTAAGTAAGGCTAGCCAACAAAGTTCCCCGGCTTATGCCAACCCAAGAAAGTTAGTTTCCTGTGCCCCTGTCGAGCAGAGCCACAGAAGTGATCCCTGGGGTGTATTTCCTATTTCCCACCCACTCATCAAGATTTCTCTTGAAGAGTGTTAAAGAGGAACTTTGCTTGACCTAGATGGGTAGCTTGTTCCAGAGTATGGAAAGTCTCTGGGACAGGAATCTATCCCTCCAGCAAGTCCTGCTTATTGTGGTGACAAGGTTTAGGTCCCTAGAGTGTGTAGCTCGGAGGGATTGGGATTTCTTTAGGTGTAGCATGTCCAACAGCTCTGGGTTTGACATAGCTTTATATGTTAGGCAGAGAACACCTCGGAGTAGGCGATATGCTACAGAGTAAAGCTGGAGTTTTTTGAGATGAGCAGTGTAGGGCATCTGTTTGAGGCCAGTAATTCTTTGTGAGGTACTTCTGTGGCTTTTCCAGCTGCTGCAGATGTCTTGTGAGGTACATTCCAAAAGGGGTGTTGTACTCTATAATGGGTCTAATGAGTGTCGAGTAGAGGGGAACAATGACCTCTTTTTTCCTGGATGAGAACCCTTTTGTGATGAGGTGTGCTGTGTAGAAGGATTTCCTGACTACAGTGACAATGTGATTATCAAAGGAGAGACTACTGTCCACCTGGGTCCCAAGGTCTCTTATTACACATTTGCTGTTAAGAAGACTGCTGCCTATGTGGTAGTTCATGGGTACAGAGTTTTTTCCAAAGGGGATAACAATGCACTTTTTGGCATTGAACTTGAGGCCATGGCTCTGACACCAGGCATCTGTCTCAGTGAGGCCCTTCTGTAAGATGTCCTCATCATTTGGGGACTTGACTATAGCTCCTAGTTTGCAATCATCTGTGAACTTCATTAGCCAGAGGCCTTCTGTGTTAGCCTGTACTTCAGAGAAGTAGATACCAAACAGGAGAGGTCCCAGGACTGAACCCTGTGGTACTCCACTTGTCACTGGTTTGAAGTCAGATTTGGAGTCTGCAACTTTTACAGTGTGGGTTCTGTCAGTGAGCCAGTTAGCAACCCGTCTTGTGACATAGGGATTTATACCTAGTTTAGTGAGTTTAGCTATAATTCTAGAATGGAGGATGGTGTCGAAAGCCTTGGCGAGGTCAAGATAGGCTGTGTGAACTACCTTACCCTCATCTGCGGCTTTGGTGACTGCCTCAAAGAAGTCAACTAGGTTCAGGAGGCAAGATCTGCCTTTTACAAACCCAGTCCAGAGTTTAGAGGTTACCAATGTCTTTGTTTATGAATTCCATGATGATATGTTCCATGGCCTTGCAGACGAGGCTTGTCAAGCTAATAGGACAATAGTTCCCAGGATCAGTGGTGGCTCCTCCTTTGTTTAGTGGGATAACTGTTGCTGTGCACCATTCAGTAGGCACAAAGCCTGCAGTGAGGCTATGATTGAACATGGTGCTTAGGTGGGGTGCCAGTTAATTCTGAAGTTCATGTAAAACGCAGCCTGGGATGTTGTCCGGTCCCATGGATGCTGTGTTTTTGGCTTTAGAGAGTGCTGCATTTACCTGTGAAGTTGTGATTATAGGGACTCTGCATTCTTCCTGTATAGATATGGGCCCTTTAGGGGGTGAGAGGGGAGTAATGTTAGCACTGAACCTATCTGCCAGGATGTTGGCAATATCAGTTGGGTCTGTAATTTTTGTGCCATTGTGCTGTAACTCAGAGCAGATCTGGGTGTTGCCATTGAAATTCTTGACATAGCTATAGAATGCTTTGTGGTTGTCCTTAGAATCAGTGGCAATCTTGTTTTCATAGCTAGCTTTGGAGGATCTTATAAAGGATCTCAGCTTCTTGCAGAGGCTGACCAGGGAGCTCCTCCACTCATGGGATTTTACTCTCTTTTGCAACAATTTCTTACTTCTGTTGTAGAGTTTGTTTATGGCAGGGGACCACTAGATTGGCTTCCTTTATATGGAGGATAGTGTCTTGGTTCTGTTTAGGATAGCACAATCCATGCACTTGTGTAAGTGCTTATAGAGTGCATTTGTGTAGGATTCAGCAGTCGTAACAGTATTGTCCATCTGCATGGGTGTCATGAAGTCCACCACTTCTGTCTTAAGAAGCATGAAGTTGGCTTTGGAGAAATTTTTTACCATGGTTTTCTTAATGGGGGTGGAGGCGGGATGTGGATATCTAGGGTGATTAGCTTATGGTCGGATCTGACCAACGAGGAGTTGACTTCAGTTGTGGAACAGCGGTCACTCATGTTGATAATGACTAGGTCTAGGATATTGTTGCCCCTGGTGGGGGTGTGGATAATTTGATCCAGGGCATTGGAATTTATGAATTTCAGAAAGTGCTGAAAAAAAGGAGTTGCTACATGAGTAGTTTTCCCAGTTAATGGTGGGGTAGTTGAAATCGCCCAATATTAGGGTGTTCGCTAGAACCCTAATATTTTCCAGTATATCAAGAAAAGAGGAGTGGGAATCCTTTGGCATGGTGTGGGATCTGTAGCAAGCTAGAATTTGTATTGCAGTTTTGCCCAGAGTTAGTTGCACTTGGATAACCTCGGCTGCATTATGCTGAGCAACTAGCCTGGAGGTGTGGATATTCTTAATGAATATGGACACACCTCCTCCTTTGGTGTTCCCGTCCAAGTTAGATGGCCTAAACATGTGGTATGAGTTATAGCCTGGTAATGCAGGGGTGCTCTCTGGAGCCCTGAAGCAGCTCTCAGTCACTGCATAGACATTATACATCGATGTTCTCCATTTTAAGGAGTGCCTCCAGTGAGTGCATTCTGAGATTTAGACTTCTTGCATTGAGTAGCATTGCCCTCAGTTTTTGCTTGCCTGTTCCTGTTATGACGGAGAATTTGTTATTTGAACCTTGCCTAAAAAAAGGCACTATAGGGGCAGCAAGAGCCTTTGCCCGTATCCGGAATCCCAGGGGTGACAGGTGCAGGCCATCACTGGCAAAGCATCGTGGTCTGTCGATCATGTCGTCCCAGGCAGACAGATACTGGATCCCCTTAGAATGACACCAGAAGCTTAGCCAATTGTTGAAGTCAATCATTTTGTCCTTGTACTGCAGTATCATTCTGGGTGATGGCAGGATACTACTCAGGGCTAGGGTCATACCTGCCTGGGCTACAAGATCGTAGAGTTCTTCCATGTCTCTTTTCATGTAGTCCTTCAAACAGCTTTATTACACACAAACACATCAGGAATAAGGCTTTGTAAATTAAACTTAAATAAACTAATAAACAGACTGACTACCACACTCATACATGTTAACACTCTGGCTGTTCTCTCAAAATGGCATTGCTGCCTGCACGTGCTCACTATTTAAATGTTCATGCCTACATCTGGAAACGCTTCTTAAAGGTACATACACATGCTCTGTTCTACATCATCCCTCTTTGAGAAATAGATCATATACTAAATAGCTTTATTCAATGACATGCAATTTACAGAAATGATCTTTTGACATGCAGTTATACAAAACTAATTCTTTGACATGCAACCATACAAAATTAGACACATGTAAAACAATCAAGTCCATATTGCTGTGTATTTTACACTAGGTCTAGAAATATGACCTGATCATGTAACATAAAAGTCAGAATTAGATCTATCAGTGGGGACTGTCTTCAAGGAATGTTCAGCTTTGGGGACAACTGAGACATGATCAGGAATGGGAATGGATACTGTTGTTCGGTATGAACATTGTCAGGGTTGCTCTGAGATCTAGAGTCTGTATCACAGGTACGATGCTGCAATATCATTTCTGATACAAGAAGAGAATGTCTGCAGTTTCTCCTCTATTCTATACCCTCAGGTTCTACTAAATAGGATCTTGGCTTGGCACATATACCTCTCATTTGACCAATTCGATCAAAGCCTTTTGCGATTTGCATCCTCACTGTCTTTTCTTCTTTTAACGGATGAAGAAATCTGCTCATTTTATCATAGCTGGACTTCTGAGAAGAATGCTTCTTAAAAAGTTGGTCTTTGGTTGCTCTGTTGTTTTTAGCATTAAGCACCAACAAACTAGAACTAAAAGGCAAGGTTGTTCTGGTTTGCCTAGATAGAAGTCTCTGAGCAGGCGAGCCAAGTAAGTTGTCATGGGGTATATTTCTGAGATTAAGCAAATTCAAGAAGATATCAGTATTGACATGCCTTGACCTGTCCAGTAATTGCTTTGCACTCTGTACTGCATGCTCAGCTTGGCCATTTGTCTGGGGGTGTTCAGGTCTACTAGTAACATGGATAGAGTCCCACTCTTTTCCAAATCTCAGAAACAATTGACTAGTAAACTGAGAGCCGTTGTCAGAAATAACTTTGTGTGGACTACCATGGACTGAGAAATGACATTTCATTGTAGTAATAACAGCAGTGGAATTTAGATTAGGTAGCAAATTGATCTCAAACCAGTTCAAATAAGCGTCTACCAACACTAAATAATGCTGATTGTTTCACTCAAATATGTCATTGGCTACTGTTGGCCAAGGTAATACAGAAATCTGGCTTAGATGAAGTGGCTCTTTTTGCAAATGCAGCTTAGTACTGCTGCACACTGAACAAGAAGAAAGCTCTTTATCAATATCATTCGATAGAGAAGGCCAAAATACTAGTCCTCTTGCCGTTCTTTTCATAGAATCAGAACCTGGGTGGCCACAGTTCAAAATCTGAATATATTCAATTGTAAGGAAGTAGGAACAATAACTTTTGGACCTTTGAAAATGATACTAACTTCCATCAGCATCTCATCTCTGTATGGGAAATAAGGTTGTACTTCTAGTGGTACACAGGATTGCCTTGACGGCCATCCTACATTGATGCAGTGGTTGAGCTTTTGCATTGGATCAGTCTTTGTATGATCTCTCAGCTCATCAAGTCTCATAGTAGAAAAATTACTCACTTACATGACATCAAAGTCAAAACTCTCTGTGTCAAGCTGTTCTGTGGTATTTCTGGGTGATCTGGATAAAGTATCAGCCAGATAAAGAAATTTTCCTTTTGTATAGACTATTTTGAAATTATACTTTCACAATTTGAGGATCATTCTTTGTAGTCTTGCTGGAGCTGAATGCATAGGCTGTTTTAAAATTGTGACTAGAGGTTGATGGTCAGTTTTTATTTGGATAGCTCAGCCATAAATATAATCATGGAACTTTGAACATGCGAACAGTTGTCAAAAGTTCCTTCTAAATTTGAGCATACCGCATCTCAGTTTGGGTAACAGTTCTAGGTCCATAGGCAACAGTTCTGCCCTCTTGAAGAATAACTGCACCAAGACTGAACTTTGAAGCATCACAGGAAAGATCTACTGGTTTGTGGACATTATAGTATTTTTATGTAGGTGGGTTGGCAATTTGCTGTTTGAGGTTAACAAATGCTCTCTGGTCTTGTTCTAACCATGACCAGGCAACATTTTTGTGTGTTGGCTCTTTTAAAGGTACTGTCAACTCACTAAAGTCAGAGATAAATTTGCCCAAATAGTTAACCATACCAAGAAAACTCTGTGGAGCTTGGACATTGTCTGGAGCTGGCATCTCAAAAATGGCTGTTTGTTTAGAAGAGTCTGGTCATAGGCCTATATTGGAAAATAAATTACCTACATAAGTAACTTCTGGTAGTCAGAATTGATATTTCGGAGGACTGAGCTTTAAATTCACTTTGCACGCTCTGTCCAGAACTTTCCCTAAGGTTCCTGTCATGCTCTGCTTTACCATTGCCTCCAACCAGTAAATCATCAACTATTATTGCACATGGGTAGCCTGAAAAAAAGTTTGCTCCATTGCATGCTGAAAGACTTCACTGGCAGAATTTATCCCAAAAGGCATCCTGAGGAATCAAATGGGGTACTGAATGTAGTCAGTAGTGAAGATTTGCTATCAAGCATTACTTGCCAAAATGAACTCTTTGCATTCAACACAGAAAAAGCAGTGACATTTGACATGAGGGTGGCAATCTCCTTGAGTATGCATAGGATGATGAGGTCTTTTCAATGCCTTGTATAAGTCTCTTGGGTCAGTGCATATTCTGATTTCATCTGGATTTTTCTTATGAACAGCTAACATGGAAGAGACCCACTCAGTTGGTTCTGTAACTGGACAAATCACACATTGCTGCACTATTTTGTCTAACTCAACCTTGACTTTGTCCTGCATAGCTATTGGAACTTTCCTTGTTGGTCTGCCAACTGGATTGACCTCTGGGTCTACTTTCATGGAGTACACAACTGGAAGTTTGCCTAGCTTGTCATCGAAAACATCAGCATACTCTGAGAAAATAGCATCAGTGAAGCTGGAACTGGGACATGTGATTACATGATGGACTTTTTTGGCAAAATAAAGCAGTTTCATTCTCAAACTGTCTCTAAGACCTAATAATGACTGCACAGGTCTTCTGACTACATAAAATTGCAAGCTGTAACTGTTCCCAGCTGAATAGCATGAAAATACTACTGAACATTTGGTTTGAATCTCTTCACCTTCATAAGCAACAAGCTTTGCACAAGTAGCCGAATTAAGTTGCTCACCAGCTCTCACCTTAGCAAATGTTTCTGATGACATCACATTACACTTTGAACCAGTGTCTCCGTTAAGCTCTATGGGATTACCATTGATCAGGACAGGACAAAATTCTTCATTCTTTGCCAGCAAATCTACTGCATTAAGCTTTTCACTGAACACTGATGCACCATCTATATAGAAAGCAGTGTTGCAGCTCTCTACATGATCAACTTGCTTTTTTGAGTGACCTTTCTTAATAACTAGATGAGGCTTGCTTGATTTACAAAACTTTTGAAAATTATTCCATTTTTTTACACTTGTGGCATTGCTGACCAAATGCTAAGCACTTCTCTCTTTTAGACTCATGAGTGGCACCACAATTACGACAGTTAACAATAAAACTTGACTTGGGTTTTGCTGACTCACCCTTATACTGCATTGAGCATGCCCTTTTTACTCAGTTAGTATTGGAACTTGCCAGAAATCTACGGGTCCTCCCAGGTGAACTCACAGGGGTTGCAGCTGCTATGTGCTTAGGCCTATTTCTGCTTGCCACGTGCTGCATGCTGTCTATGCTTGCTCTAGAGGCTGTTAAAAGATTGCTTTTATCACGTGCAAGCATACTTGTGTGCCTTTCTGTGAGCTCATGGATTTGACAAATCTCTATGGCTTTGCTTATCATTAAATCACTGTCATGAAGCAAAATCGTTCTCACTGCAGCACTATTAACGCCACACACAAGCCTGTCCTTTATTAACTCATATTTCAAGTCACCAAATCTGCACATTTTAGCTTTATTTCTCAAGTCAGTGATATAAGCTGCAAATGTTTCACCTGACTTTTGGTCTCGTATAAAATAATTGTGTCTCTAATGTAACATTTGTTTGGGTGTTGCACATTTCTCTAAATTTACATTTCAAGTACTCAGGGCCCTCACTTGATTCAGCTGGTACCACAATATGATGGTTTCCCCCTCTCCTGTACATACTGCTTGTGCATACACAAATGAATGCTCTCTTTCAATGGCTTCTGACCCAGCTAAGTTAAACAAAATGAATGCTTTAGCATGTGCATCTTTATCAGAAAAAGCTGCTTGTATGAAATATATTACTGCTCAAATACTCTCCAGTTATCTGCAATATTATTATCAAACACACATAGTCTAGGTCTGAGAAATGGCTCTACCATATCAACACACAGTCATGAAGGTGCTTGAAATTTGTATGAACATACACATATAAATATATATGCCAGAGTTTTATTCCAGTACTTGTAATTATACCCAATAGCACAACAAACTCTTTGAAATAACTGCACTTTGCCAAATAAATCTCTGTAGCAGAAGAACACTTTAAAATCACTGTGCTTTGTGAAACCACTGCTTATCAGTGTAAAAAATACTTTGAAGTGACTGTACTTTGCAAATGAACTGGACACAGCAGAAAAAGCTCAGAGTAAGAAACACTTCGAGATGAATGCACTTTTCAAATAACTGTACACATCACAAGAAACTTTTCAAAATGGCTGTACTTTGACTGCACTTTGTAATATAACTCTACTTTGCACACTGCAAACTCTTTGAAATAATTGCACCATAATAAAGCACACACTCTGCAAACTCTTGCACGCTCTGAGATACTTCAGACAACTCTAGTTATGCTTTGAATGGCTTTGGTCAATGCGAAATAGGAATTTGTGCCCAAACATGGTCTTTTAATAAAAACGTGCAGTTGCCCTGTTCTTTAAGCTTATTTTGCCCTTTTATTGTACTTGTTATGCCATTTTAGTCTCTTATCATGTTCATTATACTTTTTTTGTGCCCGTTATACTTTAAACATGCTTGTTATGCAAACCAAAGGTAATTCTGAGCCCCATATGAATAGTTCTACTAGTTTTATCAAATATCATGGTTTCAAATATTTTGTTTAATTAATAATGTGTTCTGTGCCTTTAATTTGATTAATAATGTATTTTGTGCTACTCGTTTAATTAATAGTGTATTCTGTGGCTTACAAATGCTCCTTTTCATTTTCTTTGCCAAATACATAATATGTGCAGTTTTTGTTACCTTAAGTTCATTTCTGGCCTTTTTTGTTTGTCTGAGCTCTGTTTCACTCAACCAGCTTAATGTGCCTTCACCTTCAACTCTGCAGCTCATGGTTTGAAGACATTGCTCTCTTAATCCCAGTTCTGAAACCATGTCACTCGTCTGGTCAGGATATAACAGACAAACGGTAGTGGGTTCAGTTCAAGCAACTTTATTACACACAAACATCAGAAATGAGGCTTTGTAACTTAAACTTAAATAAACTTATAAACAGATTGGCTATCAGACTCATACATGTTAACACTCTGGCTGTTCTCTCAAAATGCTTATTTTACATTTTATCCTCTTCAGTATATCTCCTTTCTTCTTTCCTCTTCTCTTTATCTTATAATTCTACACTGTTCTTCCTCTGCCTAAAGATATTAATATAATTTCTCCTTGTATAAATAATGAGTGCATTTTACTTACGGTATTCTGTTGTAATATTACTTTTATTGCTTTAATGAATATTGAGTTGTACTTAGTATTTAAATTGACTTATGTATTCATTGCAGTAAACTGATCTGTTGTATTTGTTGTTTTTCTTTAGTAAAATTGTAAATTTGTTTGCAGCTTTTCACCTTGAGTCTCACTGAAAATGGGCCCCTGACTCATCTGGACTAACCCAGTTAATAAAATGTCAATAAATAAATAAACAAAAAAAGGCACTGTTGTCTGCAAATGTTCACTATTTGTATGCATGTGCTTACATCTGGAAATGCTTCTTAAAGGTACATATGCACTCTCTGTTCTACAGTCACAGCCCTGGAAGCTGTATCAGCAGAGCCATAGACACACTTCAAACAATGAGTTGTGAACTGTAAAATGGAAGAAATTAAAACATTTAAAGAAGGGGTTTCTTTACAAGAAGGAACTGCAGGTAAAACAGGTAAACGTCCTCAAAACAGTACCAGTGGCTCTCCCTTACTCATTGATGGGACCTCAGTTGCTGCAGGGAATGTGGCTAACCCCCAGTCCATAGTGATTGTTGGTGCTGTACCAGAGTGATCCATGGTAAAAGATGAGTTGTCTGAGGAACCAGCTTTTGCCACAGCAGCATCACCCACCTGAGGCTAAGGCAAACTGCTAGACTGCTGTGGTGGCAAAGGCTGTTTGTTTAACTTTTTTTTTGTGACTGAAAGAAGGACAGAATATAGGATCTGTTCTTTGTTCCATAGTCAAGCAGAAAAATGGTGTCTCTTCCCAATGGAAAACAAACAGCATAAGCTGATAAAAACTTAAAGTTATTAAAAGTCAGTTTCTTCTCACAAAAACACAGTAAAAAGAATTTTAATGCACTTTGCAAGCCCAAAAAGTAAAATAAACACAATTTTTCCACAGAAAAAAAGTTCTTCAACTACTTTAAACAACTTTTAAACTGAAAGAAAAAAGTGCACTTCCATTTAAAAATGCAGTCAAGTCTCGTGAAAGTCCATTAAAACACAAGCACCTACATTTAAAAATTAACTTTTATAAGCAGGAAAGTACATTAAACAATATTTTTTTCATGCAGAAGATTTTTCCCCAAAGGAAATTTATCTGCCCAATAAAGGAATAGCACAAGCTGACCGTTGATCTTCAAAAGCCTGCAGAGGAGTGCTGTCTTCAATGGCAGGAAACTTCTAAATGGCTTGGCACTCAAACCTGTGTTTTTAGGCAGCTCAGCTCAAGCTGCCTGATGGTTTGAATACATGTAAGGTGCCCTGAAGCTTTGAAAGATCTGTGTCTGTTACTCCCTTAGCAGGACATAACCTGTATAACTAAGGCTACTGCACCAGTGATCAATATGATGAACATAAAAAATGACATACAACTCTTGATGGAAGCATCATGTGGTACATGTCAATTACCCCTTCAGAAGAGTCTGCACTGGTGGAGAGGAAAGATAAAGAATTGATGAAGAGCTAAGCAGCTCAGGTGTTTGATGGACCAACAGGGGATGGCATGCATTTTCATGGGGTCAGGGTTGATAGGCCTCAGTCCAGCCTTACTCACTACTCCAATCGATGAACTATAAGTGAAGGCAGATCTTGAGTGGGTGACAGAGAGAACACAAGTGTAGGAGCAAACACGTTAGTCATGGCAACCCTTCTTAGATGAGTGTGGAGTAGCCCAGACAGACAGACTGACAGACAAACACACACACACACACACACACACACACACACACACACACACACACACACACACACACACACACGCACACACACACACATGCACGCGCGCACACACACCAACGCAACTGACCTAGGGAGTAATAGTGTGCACATCAACCCAAGAAGTGGAATAAGCCAAATAATAAATGATCTCACTGCTGGAATGTTGGTAAGAACTGTAACTGTCTGGTGGCTACCTGGATGACCCCCCCCTGCTTGGGAATATATGGTCTCAAATCCAGTTGAGATGGTGAGAGGGGTTTGCTAGTTCACCAATAGAGAGAAGAGAAATGATATAGAAAAACTTAACCTCTCAAGGACATCCAAATCTTCTACCACACTATCTTTTGAATTGGAATGGACAATGCATGTGAGTGCACGTCAACAGGTGTGTG
The DNA here is from genome assembly GCF_019279795.1 of Protopterus annectens. Lineage (NCBI taxonomy): Eukaryota > Metazoa > Chordata > Ceratodontiformes > Protopteridae > Protopterus > Protopterus annectens. The sequence goes on from NC_056743.1 coordinate 1,385,894,680, forward strand.
TGTGTGTGTGTGTGTGTGTGTGTGTGTGTGTGTGTGTGTGTCTAGATATAGATATATACTTTAAAGATAAAGTATGCTTGTTTCTTCAATAAAATACTATCTATACTTTTGCCTTTTATTACGTCTATCTGCACTCATCACTCATAAGGCATATATAATGTGCAGGGAGTACTGGGAGTACAAGGGCATGCGCCCTTAAAAAAAAAATATATATATATATATATATATATATAGCTATATCTATATATATATATATATATATATATATATATATATATATATATATATATATATATACATGGGTCTACTTTGAAACATCTAAAACCCATAACATCTAATTTCATAACATTGAAACCAGAACATGTAAAACCCAAAACATCTAAAACCCATAACATTGAATTTCATAATATCTAACAAGACAAATCACAAGAAAATAACATCCCCTCAACATATAACGACAGCAAACTACAAACACAGTTTTTACTAGGTTTCTGCAGGGGGGCAAGCCCACCTGCACCACCAACACCCCCCATAAATTAAATATACCAACTCCAAGATTGCACTACAGTAGGAAAAAGTTAATTTCCTAACCCCACTGTATCAAGCCCCCCTGTAGAAACGTAGTAAAAAGTGTGTTTGGCAGTTTTGCATCATTATATGTCATTATATGTGGAAGGGATGTTATTTTCATGTGAGTTGTACTGTTAGATGTTATGAAATTCAATGTTAGGGGTTTTAGATGTTTTGGGTTTTAGATGTTCTGGTCTCAATGATATGAAATTAGAAGTTATGGGTTTTAAATGTTTTGAAGGGGACCTATATATATATATATATATATATGTGCAGGGAGTACTGGGAGTACAGGGGCATGCGCCCTTAAAAAAATATATATGTATATATATTTATGCATTTAATCTTGCTTCTAATTAATTTGTAGTGCATTGAGCAGACAAAATCACTTTCCACATACATTTCTTGGCATACATGTCTTGAACACATAATATATACATTATGGTCAGTGAACCAATCATAATCCTTTATGTTTTGTACTAGTCACTCTGACTCTAGGACCAAAAGTCTAAATATATTAAGAAGGATACATAATACATTTTTTCTCCTTTAACCTATACTGTCATAGCTTTGTCATATCTCATACTCTAGACTTTGGGTAGAAAACCTTTCTTTGTACAGCAAATCATTATGGCCCTCATAAATTCATCTACAGGCACAGCAGAAGGTGTATGGGCATTATTAACCACAGTATCTTTCTTACATAATTTTATATTTATATGGTTTTCTAGTACTAATATTTCAAAATCCAAATGTTTGCTGTTACGTTTCTGTATACTGAATGTGACACCAATATTGACGCTACTCTGCTTGAATACTTTTCAGTTTATTCATGTAACACTTCAGTAGTTCTTTATGCAGCATAATGTCTTTGTGGTCAAACAAACAAAGGTAAACAAAAAAACAGCCTTTAGACTGAGAAGGCAGGATTGCATAGGGATATTATGAATCAGAGAAAGGAAAGATTTTTAGCTACCAATAATTTTGACCTGCCATTATGGAAATGGGAAAATGTATACATTTTGTTTATTGGAAAACGTAACTGCAGATAGACGTAAGAAAAGGCAAAAGTATAGATAGTATTTTATTGAAGAAACAAGCATACTTTATCTTTAAATTATGTACTATTTTTTTTCCTAAGGGGCAAAATAATTAGCTGGATTTTAAGCTGCCAAGTGCATGACTGACTTTAATTCTTATAACTTAGGAATATGTAAGTGTGACTTTTTTGTTACTCTGTTGTTACTAGCATGTGAAGGCTTCTTGACTGAAGCACTGTATAAAATAAGTATATCTAAACAAAGACATTGGTAATCTCCAAACTCTGGACCCCACCCAGTTTGGGTTTGTAAAAGGAAGATCATGTCTCCTAAACCTGATAGACTTCTTTGAAGCAGTCACCAAAGCCATAGATGAGGGTAAGGTGGTTCACACACCCTCTCTAGATCTCACCAAGGGTTTTTTTACACCATTCCCCCACTCTGGAATTATAGATAAATTCACTAAACTAGGTATAAACCCCTATGTCACAAGATGGACTGCCAACTGGCTCACAGACAGATTCCACACTGTGAAAGCAGCAGACTCCAAATCCATCTTCAGATCAGTGACAAGTGGAGTACCACAGGGTTCAGTCCCAGGTCCTCTCCTGTTTGGTATCTACTTCTCTGAAGTACAGGCTATGTACGTGTGTAAGTACAGGTATGATAAGAGACCTTGGGACACAGGTGGACAGTGGTCTCTCCTTTGATAATCACATTGCCACAGTAGTCAGGAAATCCTTCTACGTGGCACACCTCATCACAAAAGGTTTCTCATCCAGGAAAAAAGAGGTCATTTTTCCCCTCTACTCATCACTCATTAGACTCATTATAGAGTACAACACCCCTTTTGGTATGTACCTCACAAGACATCTACAACAGGAAAGGCCGCAGAAATACCTCACAAAGAGGATTACTGGTCTTAAACAGATGCCCTGTGCAGACCATCTCAAAACACTCCAGCTTTACTCCATCACATATCGCCTACTCAGAGGTGATCTCTGCCTAATATACAAAGGTATGTCAAACCCAGAGCTGTTGGACATCCATTTGAGCTACATGCTCTAAGGACCTAAACCTTGTCACCATAATAAACAGAACATGCTGGTGGGATAGACTGCTGTCCCAGAGACTTCCCATACTGTGGATCAAGCTACCTATCTATATCAAACAAAGCTCCTCATTAGCACTCTTCAAGAAAAATCTTGATGATTGGATGGGGAATAGGAAAGTCATCCCGGGGATCACCTCTGTGGCTCTGCTCGACAGGGCACAAGAAAATAATTTTCTTGGGTGGTGAAAACCAGGGTACCTTTTTGGCTAGACTTATATAGGCCCTAGGGCCAAAAGCCTAGTACCTACCTATGAACGTATGATCCTTGATGGTTGTTTTTTTTCCTAGGTCATGTTTCTTCATTACTTATGTCACAGATTATTTTCAATAGAGAATTGCAGAACACAGGCAAAAGACTTATGCATCTCTGAATCCAAAAGATAGAAAACAAGGATATGGCACAGTTATCATCATTTGGACAGGATGTTGGGGGTGGAGGGTGGGGCCAGGAAGCCTAGTCTGACACAAAAAGTAGTGAGTGCATGTGAGCAAGTAAGAGAAACAGGCAGACATTTGAATTAAGTATAAAATGTCCACTGAGACAAAATGAGCTGTAAGCCTCAGAACAGACCCATTTAACTAGTATGAGTGTATGTGTCTGTATGGGCCCACCAGGTGAAATTATGTGTGTGTCAGCAAGAACACAGCCAAGTACTGTGCTAGCTCTAAATTCTGGTATGTCGGACAGGTGTGAACCGTGCATGGTAGAGGTGACAGTTCATCATTATCTTATACAGCCCAGAGAACTGGCTCTGTCAGGAGTTGCACTGGCACATCCATGCCCATGGTCAAATGCACTGCTGCTACCTGAAGGTGACTGATGTCTGCTGGATGAGCTCTCCTCATGAGTAAGCCTAAGACCACCATACCCATGGCCTCCCACGTCTGGGTATGGACACCTCAACTACCGATGGAACACTACAAGTAGTGCCACTATGGGACCATGATCAAGCATGTCCACATTGGCTAACATCAGATGATGTGGCTGACCTACACCCACATGGATGCCATCCCCCTCACAACAAACGTTCCATCACAGACACCAAACATTCCAATGTGTCATTCATCTGACCCATTGAATTGGCAACAGGGTGGAGGCAGTCACACATGTCAGCCAATGCCACATTTACAACCCTAACCATAACCTCAGAGACCCTATTGGAAAGTGTCTGCACCACCATGATGGCACTGAACATATGCTGAGTGACACAGAAAGACACATCTGTATCAGGTGGAGGATGGACAGCACCCCTCCCCTGAGCAACTTGAAAAACCCTCCTGCATGGCACCTCATTCACACTTTGGCTACAGCCAGAGTCAACAGGCACAGAAGCCACAGTAACCACACTACCCTGATAAAGTGTTTCACCTTCCACCTGTCCAAAATCTTGGGGCTCAGTGAAATGGATTTGCATAGACCTACTGGCTGTGTCCAATGGAAATACAGGGGATGGCTTAATGCCAACCTCAGTGTCACATTCAACCTTTGCATGCCCCCCAAATGTGCCTAACTTTGCCCACCATCATCAAATGAGTCTGTCAAAACTCTGACATCAGTTGGTAAGAGTTCCAAACTTCCACAGTCAGGATCACCTGTGATAATAAGAAGGAACCACAGCAAATAAATAAATAGATACCCTACTACAATTCAATACAGACTAACATAATAACAGTGGTGCCACTATCACACATGATACAGCACACACACACACACACACACACACACACACACACACACACACACACACACACACACACACACACACACACACACACGCACACACACATTCCTGACACCCACCTCACAAATAGGATCATAGGAAGTTACTCAGCTATTGGCCCTGAGGCCCTTATAAGCCTAGCCAAGAGCATACTGATAAATGAGTATATCTGTTAAATGCTCATCAAATCAGAACTGAAATAAAAACGTTTGGCTTACCAGATGCAGATGACTCAAAGGTTGATATAGAGGATGGTCCTGGAAGAAGTTAAGCATAATGCAAGTGTAGGAAAAGGTGAAAGTTCCGCATTCAGCTTGATGAGCTGACCACAGAGCTTTGTTTACAATTTCTGTCCTCAGTTCTTCATGGTAAATGCTTCATTTGGAAAGATTGCAATTTACACTTTTAAGCGTTAATACCACGACCGGTTCAGAATATGTTCTTACGTTCAAAGTAGTCGGAATCAGTCATTTCTTAAGTGTTTATGTCCATCCAGCTGTATTTTCACAAATGACTCCTAGATGACATTCAAGTGTTTGAGATAGGCTGCCAAGGGACTTAAAAATGAAAGCATAGTGTTAAGTAGTAAACGGGACCCTGCTGAATGTAAGGGACTCCACACATAAGGGTCTGTAGAATTGACGTAGTGGCAAAGTCGTGTGAAAACAAAAAAACTCGACTAGTGTTGAAAACATTTCCCCCTTTCCATAGCAGAGGATGGTTTTGATCCATCGACCTCTGGGTTATGGTCCCAGCACGCTTCTGCTGCGCCACTCTGCTGGATTTCTTGCTGTTTCTTTATACCTCCACTTGATGACTGACTGCATTTTTTTTTTACCTTGTCCTCCATTGCAGACCATCTTGCCTTTGAAAGATGTTAGGAAACCTGTCTTGTAAATGAAATACTGTTTCATCTGTAGAGCTTTTGCTCTTTCTCTCTCTGCATCTGATTCACATTGGCTAGATTTCTGTGCTATTGCATAACCACGCCATACTGCTAAGATGTACCAGCATCTTCTCTACAATTCCTCGGTTTTTGTCTGTCTCCTCAATAAGTCCAGTCTTTGTGCAGTTGTCAGTTTTAACTGAGAAGTTGAGCAAAGTTAAAGAAACTTCTCACCTGTTCAGACAACCCTACTTACGATAGGCAACTACTGAGAAAATGATTACAGAATGTTTTGAGCCAAAATATAGGAAGTCGGTGCACAAATGATTTATTCTGTATTTAGTTTCATCATTCTAGTCTGGGTGATGGCGTCCCTGATCACAAAAAGACTGAACTAAAGAAAGAGTGAGAGAGAGCATTTTGTGATGCACACAACTAAATACCAGGTGTAGGAAAAGGTGAAAGTTCCGCATTCAGCTTGATGAGCTGACCAAAGAGCTTTGTTTTCAATTTCTGTCCTCAGTTCTTCATGGTAAATACATCATTTGGAAAGATTGCAATTTACACTTTTAAGCATTAATACCACGACCGGTTCAGAATATGTTCTTACGTTCAAAGTAGTCGGAATCAGTCATTTCTTAAGTGTTTATGTCCATCCAGCTGTATTTTCACAAATGACTCCTAGATGACATTCAAGTGTTTGAGATAGGCTGCCAAGGGACTTAAAAATGAAAGCATAGTGTTAAGTAGTAAACGGGACCCTGCTGAATGTAAGGGACTCCACACATAAGGGTCTGTAGAATTGACGTAGTGGCAAAGTCGTGTGAAAACAAAAAAACTCGACTAGTGTTGAAAACATTTCCCCCTTTCCATAGCAGAGGATGGTTTCGATCCATCGACCTCTGGGTTATGGGCCCAGCACGCTTCCGCTGCGCCACTCTGCTGGATTTCTTGCTGTTTCTTTATACCTCCACTTGATGACTGACTGCATTTTTTTTTTACCTTGTCCTCCATTGCAGACCATCTTGCCTTTGAAAGATGTTAGGAAACCTGTCTTGTAAATGAAATACTGTTTCATCTGTAGAGCTTTTGCTCTTTCTCTCTCTGCATCTGATTCACATTGGCTAGATTTCTGTGCTATTGCATAACCACGCCATACTGCTAAGATGTACCAGCATCTTCTCTACAATTCCTCGGTTTTTGTCTGTCTCCTCAATAAGTCCAGTCTTTGTGCAGTTGTCAGTTTTAACTGAGAAGTTGAGCAAAGTTAAAGAAACTTCTTACCTGTTCAGACAACCCTACTTACGATAGGCAACTACTGAAAAAATGATTACAGAATGTTTTGAGCCAAAATATAGGAAGTCGGTGCACAAATGATTTATTCTGTATTTAGTTTCATCATTCTAGTCTGGGTGATGGCGTCCCTGATCACAAAAAGACTGAACTAAAGAAAGAGTGAGAGAGAGCATTTTGTGATGCACACAACTAAATACCAGGTGTAGGAAAAGGTGAAAGTTCCGCATTCAGCTTGATGAGCTGACCACAGAGCTTTGTTTTCAATTTCTGTCCTCAGTTCTTCATGGTAAATACATCATTTGGAAAGATTGCAATTTACACTTTTAAGCATTAATACCACGACCGGTTCAGAATATGTTCTTACGTTCAAAGTAGTCGGAATCAGTCATTTCTTAAGTGTTTATGTCCATCCAGCTGTATTTTCACAAATGACTCCTAGATGACATTCAAGTGTTTGAGATAGGCTGCCAAGGGACTTAAAAATGAAAGCATAGTGTTAAGTAGTAAACGGGACCCTGCTGAATGTAAGGGACTCCACACATAAGGGTCTGTAGAATTGACGTAGTGGCAAAGTCGTGTGAAAACAAAAACTCGACTAGTGTTGAAAACATTTCCCCCTTTCCATAGCAGAGGATGGTTTCGATCCATCGACCTCTGGGTTATGGGCCCAGCACGCTTCCGCTGCGCCACTCTGCTGGATTTCTTGCTGTTTCTTTATACCTCCACTTGATGACTGACTGCATTTTTTTTACCTTGTCCTCCATTGCAGACCATCTTGCCTTTGAAAGATGTTAGGAAACCTGTCTTGTAAATGAAATACTGTTTCATCTGTAGAGCTTTTGCTCTTTCTCTCTCTGCATCTGATTCACATTGGCTAGATTTCTGTGCTATTGCATAACCACGCCATACTGCTAAGATGTACCAGCATCTTCTCTACAATTCCTCGGTTTTTGTCTGTCTCCTCAATAAGTCCAGTCTTTGTGCAGTTGTCAGTTTTAACTGAGAAGTTGAGCAAAGTTAAAGAAACTTCTTACCTGTTCAGACAACCCTACTTACGATAGGCAACTACTGAGGAAAATGATTACAGAATGTTTTGAGCCAAAATATAGGAAGTCGGTGCACAAATGATTTATTCTGTATTTAGTTTCATCATTCTAGTCTGGGTGATGGCGTCCCTGATCACAAAAAGACTGAACTAAAGAAAGAGTGAGAGAGAGCATTTTGTGATGCACACAACTAAATACCAGGTGTAGGAAAAGGTGAAAGTTCCGCATTCAGCTTGATGAGCTGACCACAGAGCTTTGTTTTCAATTTCTGTCCTCAGTTCTTCATGGTAAATACATCATTTGGAAAGATTGCAATTTACACTTTTAAGCATTAATACCACGACCGGTTCAGAATATGTTCTTACGTTCAAAGTAGTCGGAATCAGTCATTTCTTAAGTGTTTATGTCCATCCAGCTGTATTTTCACAAATGACTCCTAGATGACATTCAAGTGTTTGAGATAGGCTGCCAAGGGACTTAAAAATGAAAGCATAGTGTTAAGTAGTAAACGGGACCCTGCTGAATGTAAGGGACTCCACACATAAGGGTCTGTAGAATTGACGTAGTGGCAAAGTCGTGTGAAAACAAAAAAACTCGACTAGTGTTGAAAACATTTCCCCCTTTCCATAGCAGAGGATGGTTTCGATCCATCGACCTCTGGGTTATGGGCCCAGCACGCTTCCGCTGCGCCACTCTGCTGGATTTCTTGCTGTTTCTTTATACCTCCACTTGATGACTGACTGCATTTTTTTTTTACCTTGTCCTCCATTGCAGACCATCTTGCCTTTGAAAGATGTTAGGAAACCTGTCTTGTAAATGAAATACTGTTTCATCTGTAGAGCTTTTGCTCTTTCTCTCTCTGCATCTGATTCACATTGGCTAGATTTCTGTGCTATTGCATAACCACGCCATACTGCTAAGATGTACCAGCATCTTCTCTACAATTCCTCGGTTTTTGTCTGTCTCCTCAATAAGTCCAGTCTTTGTGCAGTTGTCAGTTTTAACTGAGAAGTTGAGCAAAGTTAAAGAAACTTCTTACCTGTTCAGACAACCCTACTTACGATAGGCAACTACTGAAAAAATGATTACAGAATGTTTTGAGCCAAAATATAGGAAGTCGGTGCACAAATGATTTATTCTGTATTTAGTTTCATCATTCTAGTCTGGGTGATGGCGTCCCTGATCACAAAAAGACTGAACTAAAGAAAGAGTGAGAGAGAGCATTTTGTGATGCACACAACTAAATACCAGGTGTAGGAAAAGGTGAAAGTTCCGCATTCAGCTTGATGAGCTGACCACAGAGCTTTGTTTTCAATTTCTGTCCTCAGTTCTTCATGGTAAATACATCATTTGGAAAGATTGCAATTTACACTTTTAAGCATTAATACCACGACCGGTTCAGAATATGTTCTTACGTTCAAAGTAGTCGGAATCAGTCATTTCTTAAGTGTTTATGTCCATCCAGCTGTATTTTCACAAATGACTCCTAGATGACATTCAAGTGTTTGAGATAGGCTGCCAAGGGACTTAAAAATGAAAGCATAGTGTTAAGTAGTAAACGGGACCCTGCTGAATGTAAGGGACTCCACACATAAGGGTCTGTAGAATTGACGTAGTGGCAAAGTCGTGTGAAAACAAAAACTCGACTAGTGTTGAAAACATTTCCCCCTTTCCATAGCAGAGGATGGTTTCGATCCATCGACCTCTGGGTTATGGGCCCAGCACGCTTCCGCTGCGCCACTCTGCTGGATTTCTTGCTGTTTCTTTATACCTCCACTTGATGACTGACTGCATTTTTTTTTTACCTTGTCCTCCATTGCAGACCATCTTGCCTTTGAAAGATGTTAGGAAACCTGTCTTGTAAATGAAATACTGTTTCATCTGTAGAGCTTTTGCTCTTTCTCTCTCTGCATCTGATTCACATTGGCTAGATTTCTGTGCTATTGCATAACCACGCCATACTGCTAAGATGTACCAGCATCTTCTCTACAATTCCTCGGTTTTTGTCTGTCTCCTCAATAAGTCCAGTCTTTGTGCAGTTGTCAGTTTTAACTGAGAAGTTGAGCAAAGTTAAAGAAACTTCTTACCTGTTCAGACAACCCTACTTACGATAGGCAACTACTGAAAAAATGATTACAGAATGTTTTGAGCCAAAATATAGGAAGTCGGTGCACAAATGATTTATTCTGTATTTAGTTTCATCATTCTAGTCTGGGTGATGGCGTCCCTGATCACAAAAAGACTGAACTAAAGAAAGAGTGAGAGAGAGCATTTTGTGATGCACACAACTAAATACCAGGTGTAGGAAAAGGTGAAAGTTCCGCATTCAGCTTGATGAGCTGACCAAAGAGCTTTGTTTTCAATTTCTGTCCTCAGTTCTTCATGGTAAATACATCATTTGGAAAGATTGCAATTTACACTTTTAAGCATTAATACCACGACCGGTTCAGAATATGTTCTTACGTTCAAAGTAGTCGGAATCAGTCATTTCTTAAGTGTTTATGTCCATCCAGCTGTATTTTCACAAATGACTCCTAGATGACATTCAAGTGTTTGAGATAGGCTGCCAAGGGACTTAAAAATGAAAGCATAGTGTTAAGTAGTAAACGGGACCCTGCTGAATGTAAGGGACTCCACACATAAGGGTCTGTAGAATTGACGTAGTGGCAAAGTCGTGTGAAAACAAAAAAACTCGACTAGTGTTGAAAACATTTCCCCCTTTCCATAGCAGAGGATGGTTTCGATCCATCGACCTCTGGGTTATGGGCCCAGCACGCTTCCGCTGCGCCACTCTGCTGGATTTCTTGCTGTTTCTTTATACCTCCACTTGATGACTGACTGCATTTTTTTTTTACCTTGTCCTCCATTGCAGACCATCTTGCCTTTGAAAGATGTTAGGAAACCTGTCTTGTAAATGAAATACTGTTTCATCTGTAGAGCTTTTGCTCTTTCTCTCTCTGCATCTGATTCACATTGGCTAGATTTCTGTGCTATTGCATAACCACGCCATACTGCTAAGATGTACCAGCATCTTCTCTACAATTCCTCGGTTTTGTCTGTCTCCTCAATAAGTCCAGTCTTTGTGCAGTTGTCAGTTTTAACTGAGAAGTTGAGCAAAGTTAAAGAAACTTCTTACCTGTTCAGACAACCCTACTTACGATAGGCAACTACTGAAAAAATGATTACAGAATGTTTTGAGCCAAAATATAGGAAGTCGGTGCACAAATGATTTATTCTGTATTTAGTTTCATCATTCTAGTCTGGGTGATGGCGTCCCTGATCACAAAAGACTGAACTAAAGAAAGAGTGAGAGAGAGCATTTTGTGATGCACACAACTAAATACCAGGTGTAGGAAAAGGTGAAAGTTCCGCATTCAGCTTGATGAGCTGACCACAGAGCTTTGTTTTCAATTTCTGTCCTCAGTTCTTCATGGTAAATACATCATTTGGAAAGATTGCAATTTACACTTTTAAGCATTAATACCACGACCGGTTCAGAATATGTTCTTACGTTCAAAGTAGTCGGAATCAGTCATTTCTTAAGTGTTTATGTCCATCCAGCTGTATTTTCACAAATGACTCCTAGATGACATTCAAGTGTTTGAGATAGGCTGCCAAGGGACTTAAAAATGAAAGCATAGTGTTAAGTAGTAAACGGGACCCTGCTGAATGTAAGGGACTCCACACATAAGGGTCTGTAGAATTGACGTAGTGGCAAAGTCGTGTGAAAACAAATCGACTAGTGTTGAAAACATTTCCCCCTTTCCATAGCAGAGGATGGTTTCGATCCATCGACCTCTGGGTTATGGGCCCAGCACGCTTCCGCTGCGCCACTCTGCTGGATTTCTTGCTGTTTCTTTATACCTCCACTTGATGACTGACTGCATTTTTTTTTTACCTTGTCCTCCATTGCAGACCATCTTGCCTTTGAAAGATGTTAGGAAACCTGTCTTGTAAATGAAATACTGTTTCATCTGTAGAGCTTTTGCTCTTTCTCTCTCTGCATCTGATTCACATTGGCTAGATTTCTGTGCTATTGCATAACCACGCCATACTGCTAAGATGTACCAGCATCTTCTCTACAATTCCTCGGTTTTTGTCTGTCTCCTCAATAAGTCCAGTCTTTGTGCAGTTGTCAGTTTTAACTGAGAAGTTGAGCAAAGTTAAAGAAACTTCTTACCTGTTCAGACAACCCTACTTACGATAGGCAACTACTGAAAAATGATTACAGAATGTTTTGAGCCAAAATATAGGAAGTCGGTGCACAAATGATTTATTCTGTATTTAGTTTCATCATTCTAGTCTGGGTGATGGCGTCCCTGATCACAAAAAGACTGAACTAAAGAAAGAGTGAGAGAGAGCATTTTGTGATGCACACAACTAAATACCAGGTGTAGGAAAAGGTGAAAGTTCCGCATTCAGCTTGATGAGCTGACCAAAGAGCTTTGTTTTCAATTTCTGTCCTCAGTTCTTCATGGTAAATACATCATTTGGAAAGATTGCAATTTACACTTTTAAGCATTAATACCACGACCGGTTCAGAATATGTTCTTACGTTCAAAGTAGTCGGAATCAGTCATTTCTTAAGTGTTTATGTCCATCCAGCTGTATTTTCACAAATGACTCCTAGATGACATTCAAGTGTTTGAGATAGGCTGCCAAGGGACTTAAAAATGAAAGCATAGTGTTAAGTAGTAAACGGGACCCTGCTGAATGTAAGGGACTCCACACATAAGGGTCTGTAGAATTGACGTAGTGGCAAAGTCGTGTGAAAACAAAAAAACTCGACTAGTGTTGAAAACATTTCCCCCTTTCCATAGCAGAGGATGGTTTCGATCCATCGACCTCTGGGTTATGGGCCCAGCACGCTTCCGCTGCGCCACTCTGCTGGATTTCTTGCTGTTTCTTTATACCTCCACTTGATGACTGACTGCATTTTTTTTTTACCTTGTCCTCCATTGCAGACCATCTTGCCTTTGAAAGATGTTAGGAAACCTGTCTTGTAAATGAAATACTGTTTCATCTGTAGAGCTTTTGCTCTTTCTCTCTCTGCATCTGATTCACATTGGCTAGATTTCTGTGCTATTGCATAACCACGCCATACTGCTAAGATGTACCAGCATCTTCTCTACAATTCCTCGGTTTTTGTCTGTCTCCTCAATAAGTCCAGTCTTTGTGCAGTTGTCAGTTTTAACTGAGAAGTTGAGCAAAGTTAAAGAAACTTCTTACCTGTTCAGACAACCCTACTTACGATAGGCAACTACTGAAAAATGATTACAGAATGTTTTGAGCCAAAATATAGGAAGTCGGTGCACAAATGATTTATTCTGTATTTAGTTTCATCATTCTAGTCTGGGTGATGGCGTCCCTGATCACAAAAAGACTGAACTAAAGAAAGAGTGAGAGAGAGCATTTTGTGATGCACACAACTAAATACCAGGTGTAGGAAAAGGTGAAAGTTCCGCATTCAGCTTGATGAGCTGACCAAAGAGCTTTGTTTTCAATTTCTGTCCTCAGTTCTTCATGGTAAATACATCATTTGGAAAGATTGCAATTTACACTTTTAAGCATTAATACCACGACCGGTTCAGAATATGTTCTTACGTTCAAAGTAGTCGGAATCAGTCATTTCTTAAGTGTTTATGTCCATCCAGCTGTATTTTCACAAATGACTCCTAGATGACATTCAAGTGTTTGAGATAGGCTGCCAAGGGACTTAAAAATGAAAGCATAGTGTTAAGTAGTAAACGGGACCCTGCTGAATGTAAGGGACTCCACACATAAGGGTCTGTAGAATTGACGTAGTGGCAAAGTCGTGTGAAAACAAATCGACTAGTGTTGAAAACATTTCCCCCTTTCCATAGCAGAGGATGGTTTCGATCCATCGACCTCTGGGTTACGGGCCCAGCACGCTTCCGCTGTGCCACTCTGCTGGATTTCTTGCTGTTTCTTTATACCTCCACTTGATGACTGACTGCATTTTTTTTTTACCTTGTCCTCCATTGCAGACCATCTTGCCTTTGAAAGATGTTAGGAAACCTGTCTTGTAAATGAAATACTGTTTCATCTGTAGAGCTTTTGCTCTTTCTCTCTCTGCATCTGATTCACATTGGCTAGATTTCTGTGCTATTGCATAACCACGCCATACTGCTAAGATGTACCAGCATCTTCTCTACAATTCCTCGGTTTTTGTCTGTCTCCTCAATAAGTCCAGTCTTTGTGCAGTTGTCAGTTTTAACTGAGAAGTTGAGCAAAGTTAAAGAAACTTCTTACCTGTTCAGACAACCCTACTTACGATAGGCAACTACTGAAAAAATGATTACAGAATGTTTTGAGCCAAAATATAGGAAGTCGGTGCACAAATGATTTATTCTGTATTTAGTTTCATCATTCTAGTCTGGGTGATGGCGTCCCTGATCACAAAAAGACTGAACTAAAGAAAGAGTGAGAGAGAGCATTTTGTGATGCACACAACTAAATACCAGGTGTAGGAAAAGGTGAAAGTTCCGCATTCAGCTTGATGAGCTGACCAAAGAGCTTTGTTTTCAATTTCTGTCCTCAGTTCTTCATGGTAAATACATCATTTGGAAAGATTGCAATTTACACTTTTAAGCATTAATACCACGACCGGTTCAGAATATGTTCTTACGTTCAAAGTAGTCGGAATCAGTCATTTCTTAAGTGTTTATGTCCATCCAGCTGTATTTTCACAAATGACTCCTAGATGACATTCAAGTGTTTGAGATAGGCTGCCAAGGGACTTAAAAATGAAAGCATAGTGTTAAGTAGTAAACGGAACCCTGCTGAATGTAAGGGACTCCACACATAAGGGTCTGTAGAATATTAAATGAAATCTAAGGTTTTTTTTTCCCCCAAAAAAGGAGGTTTAAAAATAAAATTTTTTTTTTTCCCAATTTGGGGGGAGGGTTTTCCAAAATTTTATAAAAAGAGGGGAATTTTTTTCCCCTAAAAAAAAGGGGGAAAGTTAAAACCTTTTGAAAACTTTTTCTTTTTTTTTCCCTTTTTCAAAAATCATTTTTTTTTTTTGCCCCCCCTTAAAATTTCCCAGCCCCCTTAACCCCTTTTTTTTTAAATTATGC